>NC_055974.1:8880540-8883040 GCF_018492685.1 Alosa sapidissima
CGTTACGTTAGGCCAACCAGTGGACAGTCAGTGAGGACAGATGGAGAGCACTAGTCTGAGCCCATAGCCTTGACCATGAGACAGCGGTGAGAGGGAAGCAGCTGTGGAGGTCAGATTGGCTGCAATCGTAAACTGTGATGTGATAGATTCCACGGGGTGCCCATGGAGGTCCTCTCTAAACAACAGGAGGTCAGCTGAAGGTCTTGTGCTAAACCCAATCTCATGTTCAACCCACTGGCCCTGTTAAAGATTCTCTTCACCACCTGATCCCCCTTCACCTTGAAGTTTGTCCACTCCTGACCACACATCCAACACACTGTGTTCCTGAGCTTTCTCTCTTCTCCTTGTATGCCTCCTTGATACTGTATCTCTCCTCACTTTTCAGTTCCCTCCTCCGTAAGTTTCAGGTTTCAATTTTATTATTTGTCCCAGATGGGCAATTTGTGTTGCAGTAAGCATAATCCACACAGAAGTGGATATCATACTCAGTAATGCAGTCAGTCATGGAGTTCGTATCTGATAGATTGGGAGCTACTGATGCAATAAATGGATAGCTAATGTAATATCATCATTCATTGGAGCTGGTGCTATAATTTTGACTGCATCTGCAAGGGCGTCGGTACTGTAGCTGGTGGCGTTGGACTGAACCTCTGCTGTCTGGGAAAGATCCAAGAGGAGCTCTCTCTAGCTTGAGAGGAGCTTGTGGTGGCTTGAGAGCTTGAGGGCTTCAAATGTCTGGCCGACCTTTCAGGCCCACTTTCGGTGTGTTGAGTCGCTCGCTCTGTCTTGCTCTCTGTTTGTTCGTGTTCTTCTGTGTGTGTGTGTGGGGGGGGGGGGGTGTATGTGTGTCTGTGTGTGTGTATGTTTGAGAGAGTGACAGAGAGAGAGAGATAGAGAGAGAATGTGTGTGTGTGGCGGGTAGTGGTGGTGTTGCCCTGAGGCATCTGGTGGCATCTGGCGAAGCGTAAATCCTCCTCTTCACCTTTACAGCATTTCTCTCTCTAATTCTTTCTCCCTCTCTCTCTCTCTCTCTCCCTCTCTCTCTCTCCATTCTCTCCTATCTGCCTTGTGTGGGTCCTGGCGTATATGACAGTTTCCAGCCATTGTACTTACACCTCATGCCAAGTTCTAATTAGTTTTAATCTTTGTCTGTGTGTGAGAGAATAACCGCGCTTAGACACACCACTTCACCAAGCTGCCAGCAATTTGGCACACAGCACAGCACATGCACACCCACATTGCACACACTCACCTTCAGAAAGTGTGTGTGTGTGTGTGTGTGTGCGTGTGTGTGTGTGTGTGTGTGTGTGTGTGTGTGTGTGTGTCTGTGTGTCTGTGTGTGTGTGAGCTCATAGTAAAGCAGAGGGTGGTTGGATGAGGTGTAAGCCGTATGTGTGTGTGTGTGTGTGTGTGGGGGGGGGGGTGCTTGACGTTGACCACTTTCAGCTTCATCTACGGTTAATGTCACGCTCCGCATCTTGTAATCTCAGAGGGGGCGAGACATCCTCTCGCTTTCCTCCTCCCTACACAGCAGACATTGCCCGTGACCTTTTCTTCTCCAAACAGTCCCGTGGTGAGCGCTCCAAATTGACACGTCAAACGCACCATCCACCCTGCCCCCCCCCCATTCTTCTTTCCACTGCATGTGTGTTCTTTCTTGTCATATTTGTTTGTTTGTTTTTGTTGTTGTGTTGTGTGAACCACAATGTCCATAATGTCATGCTTTTCAACGCAGTGCTTTTCACAGTCTCGTCAGGGGTGTGCCTTTTACCGCCGGACATGTATTACCGCAATGAATGCAGCCTTTTAAATGTGAAATGGCAAGTGTAATTTCTGTGACCAGAACTGCATTTTCAGAGAACTGCGGGAGTGTGACGAGGTGAAGGACTGTGACTGCAACATGTGTAGCATTAGCTTTTTCGATTTGCGCTTCAGTCCGCTTCAAAGTGCTGACTTTAACTGTAAGCATATACTTTTGCAGATCAGCAAGATATGGGTGTTTTTTTGGCCAATCAGCAGACTGGCTTCTGTTTGGGTTGTCCTCAACATGTCCTCCAACAGAGACTTTATCCAAAATGGGACTCTCCTTTCTCCCCCCCCCCCCGCCCCAAACACAATCACACACACACACACACACACACACACACACACACACACACACACATGTACACACTCAAAAACACATGCACACACCAACACCTGTCATCTGCTGCTTATACAGACTTATCATCACATACTCTCTCTCTCTCTCTCTCTCACACACACACACACACACACACACAGTCCTAGCTTGACCATATTGTTCAGGTTTACATTTCTCTCCATTTCACTACTTGATTAAGTCTTTTAAAACTTCCTCAGAAGAGTTCTCAGAAGTTCTTGCTCCGAGCGACGGTCAGATTATGCCAGTTGGCGCCACAGGCCAGAGGAGAATATTTATTGGGAGGAGGGTAATTGTGCTGGTGGCCACTCTCTCCTGCTGACGTGGAGTCCCGGCTTC
>NC_055974.1:8888040-8930540 GCF_018492685.1 Alosa sapidissima
TGTTAACCCATTTCATGTGCACACATGTGCACAAACAGATACACACGCACACACATACATTCACAGTAATCATACGTATGACACATACTCACACAGTAGACATATGTACGCATGCATGCACAGGCACATACGCAGGCACACACACAAGCACGCACACACACACACACACACACACATAACATAAACATGTACATGCACACATGCACACAATTCAAGAATTTCTCAGAATTATGAACAGGCAAGATGGAGGTGGGGTTGTATAAAATGAACTTTACATGTGAAATCTATGAACTAATCATGTTTTGGTACTTGTTGTCTAGCAGATACCAGTGAGAATTGAGTGTGGATAATGCAATTTAGTGAGACAGTTAGAATCATATAGGCCTTTCAGCGTGATTTATTTTTGTGGAAAAAATGTGCTGGACTGGGCGGCGGTCATATTTTGTACCGCTCTGCTGTACATCTAGTTTATAAATATAAATATTGTGGCTCTGCATGGAGCCTACATACCAGCTTTTAGAGAGACAGAATGAGGGTGGCAAAGCTGTGGGATTCTGTGTGTTTCTATGTGTGTGTGTGTGTGTGTGTGTGTGTGTATGCACATATGGATAGTCTAATGGATAGCGACTCGGATTGACTCGTGTTTTTTTAATGGGATGCAGTGTGTGTCCGGCCATGTCACAGCCAGTTTGTTTTCACTCAGTCACCCTCTCCCTCTCTCTCACCCCCTTGCTTTCTGCCTGCCTGCCTAGCAGTGCTATGTCTCCACTACATCTTTGTGCATAGGATACCCAGGCTGACTGCAGCTAAACTAGGCCGGGAAGAACAAGACACACACACACACACACACACACACATTCACACATGAAAGCATGCACACACAAGCAAGCACTCAAACATGTGCATGAATATACATCTCAGAAATTTGAATAGTCCTTCAAACATACACACACACACACACAGAAACACATGGCACATGAATGCCTTTGTGTAATCAAATTCTATGTGTCTGTTTGTTTGGCTTTGCATGTCCCCCTGGCTCTTAAGGTGTGAAAAGGAGGTTTGCCGGTGAATGGGAGAGCATATGTGTGTGTAGGTGTGTGAAAGAGGGAGGGCTGGGATTCATAGAGAGAGAAGAAGAAGAAGAACCTGAAAGAAAGAGTGAAAGGAGATATAGAAGGAAAAGAGAAACAGACTGAGAAATGGAGAAGATCTGGGGAAAAGAGATGGAACGTGTGAGAGTTAATGATTGACAAGTTTAAGAGTGTGGAAGAAAAGAGGGAAAGGGAGGGGGAAAGGAGAGAGAGAGAGAGAGAGAGAGAGAGGAGAATAAGTAAGGGAAGGGATGGATCATGGAGCTCATTCCTACAGCTTCTGCTGCAGGAGGGAGGGAGGTGTGATGGTGTAATTGGGTCCTGGAAGTGGCAGTCGAGGAGGTGCATGACACGACACTGAGAAAGTGGTGTGTGTGTGTGTCTGTGTGAGAGAGACAGAGAGAGAGCATGTCTGGTACGTATACATGTCTCTATAAGGTGTGTGTCTTACATAGTGAGAGTATCCAACCGCGTCACAGACGAGGAGTCTTGATTTAGTATGCATAACGAGGACTGGCATCTCCATTTGACTGTGAGGGAGGAGCGGGACCAAAGACTAAAGAGAACATCACACTTAACATGACTGAATGCACCTGTCATGGAATCTAAACTCATTTGAGTGTGTGGGTATCATGACTATAAATATAATGTGTGAGCCTCGACTAGAAATATAATGTGTGAGCATTTGTGTGTGTGTGTGTGTGTGTGCATGACATGTTTATCTGACATGAATCCACACTCAGAATTATTATCTATTCAGGCTAACATTAATCTGTGGGAGCTCGGCTGCTCCTGGCGAACTGATTGCGGCTAGAAGCTTCCTTCTTCCCAGCATTCTTCGGGAGCAGTCCGGAGTTCTGCAACATCTCCCTCATTTGGTGAGAGCCCTCAATCTTCCATGCACACACATCTATCCGTTTGCAATTAATCAGAAATCTCATTAAAGTCACTCAGCTCCACAGGCCAATAAATTAAGAGAAAAAAAAAAACACCAACGACAGAGAAAGGGTGAGGGAGAGAGAGAGAGGGAGAGAGGGAGGGAGAGAGAGTTTGTGAGGTGGAGGCAAAAGGGTATAAATTTACCTTGAGACCGGACGCATTCATTTATGTTTATGAAATGAATATTAAAAATGTCCTCTAATCTACCTCGGGCTAAGTATCTTCCTGTATTCTTCAATGCTCACTCACTCACTTGGTCATTGATTGCCCATTTAAACTCATTAAGGTTTAACCTTCTTCAGTCTTCAAAGGTCGACAGTGCCATCACATGCACAATCCTGTGCACTGCAGCCAAATTTACTGTAAAAGTCAATTGCCCTCTGCTGGTTGATTCGAGGTATTACAGCAAATACACTGCTCCATCTAGTGGCCATTGAGTGTTAACTGAACAATACAAAATCCATGTCATGCCTGTGGCTAGAATTTCTGTGTATACAACCTCCTAATTATCCAGTTAAGCAAACAAAACTGCTTAAAAACCATGCAAGAATCCACTTAATAAAAGACTGAATTTTAATAGCGTTTCTGTTATAAATACATGGTTATATTAAACACAGTCGTAAAAGAACCCTCTGTTCCCAGCCTACCGCTTTACAAACAAATATAAATTATTCGCGTTATCACAACAATCATATCAAAGGGAAGAGGGGAGTTTAAAGTCAAGTCTGAGACTAAGAGCCCAGTCAGCAACTGATCCGGGCCGGGCTTGTGGCCCACGTCTGATCCGGGCCTGATGTGGGCCTTATCCGGGCCCGATGTGGCGCCGACTCGGCTGCAGTCTGGGGTGCAGAAGTCTCATTCATCTCAAGTGCAATCAGACCGAACGCGGTCGCTTTTTAACAAGTACAATTACGGACGCTGGATTGCTTAATGCAGTCACCTTGGCCTTGCCAGTAGTGTATTTGGTATGCTCAACGATAGAGGGTGGACTTCCGTGTTATTGCCCACTTCCTGATTACCACATGATGACGTGTGGAGGGAGGCCAAGATTTGGTTGTAGACTCCAAGCTCTGCATAATATTACAGTGTTTGCTGCATAGTAGTATTAGTAGCTAGGTTGTTCCCTTGTGTGGACTGTTTGAAGGACACTCTTTGACAAAATAAAGAGGTGACATTGAGAACCTGTTTGAGAGTTCGCTGGCATGATTGACAGAACTCCTGAGGGTGGGTCTGTCTATAGAAGCTCAGATTATTGCTTGAAGCCATGTCCTCACGTATGTGCTTAAGAGCACCTTTAAAGGGTAAAGGGACCTTTTGAAGGTCAAAAATCATCTCTTGGTTTTTTTTTTTCACTTCAAGCGGTTCTCTTTAGAGAGAAAACCCGCATAGAAACCTGAATGTGTGCGCGTGTGTGTTTTGCATTGTGGTTCATTGTAGGCTGCTCTGATGGTGTTTGTGTGTGTGTGTGTTGGGGTAGCCATCATTCAGGCTTTGCGAAGGGAGTATTTGCCCTTCTGTAACTGGGAGATGTAAATTTTGGTTTTGCTGCCGTCGGTGCGCTTGAGCCACACCTCACCCGTGCTGACCGCCGTGATCACCGCCCTGCGGAGGGAAAACACCAAGAGCAAGTGAGTGTGTGTGTGTGTGTGTTAGTGTGTGTGTGTGTGTGAGTGTTGGGTGGGGTGGGGGTGGGGGTGGGGAGGACAGTGGGCACAAAGCAGGACACAGGCATGAGTGCCACCACAGAAACTCCCGGGCCAGCACCGATGCAAAATTCATGAGTCAGACCGCAGCAATGGCGGCCATTGCTGTGTCCTCCGGCAACTACGCTCTGTGGTGCAAACCGGTCAAAGCAGAGGGACAGAGGGAGAGAGAAGAGGGAAAACAGAATGGCAGAGGTACAGAGAGAAATTGCATGAGAGAGAGAGAGAGAGAGAGAGGCAGGGAGGGGAAAGAGAAATGAGAAATGGTGGGATTGAGGGCGAAAGAGAGAGACAGAGACAGAATACTGACTGTGCAGGACTGTCATCATTGACCTCCAGTAGAACGCTGTTGCCTTTGCAGAATTTCTCTCCATCGTAGTACAAAGTCCCCCCCTCACAGCGTACTGAGAGAGGCTGCCGAACTGGATCACAGAGAGAGAGAGAGAGAGAGGGAGAAAGAGAGAGAAAGAGAAAGAGAGAAAATGATAAACTGTCATCCCTTTCTCTCTAGCTTATTAAAAACCCCTCTCTGACTTTTCAGGTCAAGTCAGAGTGCATCAACATCATCAATAATACGCACACAGAGCTCGATCTAGCGAGCAATAATTGCTAACATTGTGTCATGTCTCAATAAAAGATGCTTTTGCTCCAGGCTTATGCTGACTCTATGCTTTGCAAACTCGGAGTTTGTTTCAGGCGAAGGAGGAAGAGACTTATTATCTACATCATCAACATTATCATCATCATCACTACCACAATCATCATCATCATCATCATCATGATCCCCCTCATCCCCATCTCCATAGAGACTGTCTAGACAGAGCTGACTGCTTTCAGGTGTGTTTGGCCCTGGGCAGACGGTGGCAGCTGGCTGGAGTTTGACAGGTAAACCCCAGCACAGTGGAGAAACACAAGCAACGAAAAGGAGGAGAATGCAGAGTAGTGCACGCACACACACACACACACACACACACACGCACTCACACACACACACACACACACACACACACACACGCACACACACACACACACACACATTACACAGACACACATTACACAGACACACATTACACAGACATACAGATGAGATGCATGTACATACATGCCAAGCAGGGGCGCCTGCAGGAATTAATGCTATGGTACCCCATCCCCCCCCCCCCCCCCCCCCCCCCCCGCATGTCCCGTGTGGACAATAATTGTCCGTTTCCCCGGTTTTAGCGCCGTGCATCCACATGAAATAATAAAACAGTCTAACGTTCTGACAAGCACACCAATTGCCTACCTTGTTCTTGCCCATCTGGAATAACTCCTTTAGCTTTGCTGACTCTATACTTTCTGTTTTCGTTGTTTAAACTTGTGATATCCATGATGAGTATTGAGTTAGTGAATTAGCTCAACATTGTGTGCTGATAACCATATATAGATAGCCGAGTAAAAGAAAATAACAAATAAATAACTAGTTGCATGTCTGCGTTTACACATTACACACACACAAGGAAAATTTTCTCTCGTTTTTGAGTAGCCTGATGGTACGCACAGTGCGTACGGACGTACAACTGCAGGCGCGCCTGATGCCAAGATACATCAGCACAAAATAGAAAAGTGAGTGCATACAAGCAGGAGCACAAATTGGTGTGAAAGCACATAAGTGCTTATACATGTGTGATGTGTGACATGTGTGACACATAAGTCAAAGTCAAAGTCAGCTTTATTGTCAATTTCTTCACATGTTCCAGACATTCGATCTCGTTGTATGTCTGGAACATGTGAAGAAATTGACAATAAAGCTGACTTTGACTTTGACTTATGTGTTCCAGCCTACCTTCTGACTTCTTCTTGAGGGGTGTAATAACTGCCTTAGCCTGTAAGACAAACACACACACACACACACACACACACACACACACACACACACACACACACACACACACACACACACACTTAATCATCCCAGACAAGGACCATCTGAGACTAAGTCTATTTGTATAAGGCCTATCTGGAGTCCCAGGTATATGCTCTGATGGGGTTCATTAGGGATTTAAATAAGGTAATTCTTCATACCTTCTTAATGGCTGTCCAGTCCTCAAGGATGTCAATGTCCCGTAACATGTAGACTATGTAAGGTCCTGATGGAGAAAGGGTAGATCTGTTATTATCACCCAGTGTTAAGTGCAGCTCTGTTGCTACATTATCACCCAGTGTTAACGGCAGCTCTGTTGCTACATTATCACCCAGTGTTAAGTGCAGCTCTGTTACTACATTATCACCCAGTGTTAACTGCAGCTCTGTTACTATCAGAGTGTTAACTGTAGCTCTGTTGCTACATTTTCAGACAATGCTAAGTGTAGGTCTGTTACTACATTGTCATGTTGACTGTTGCATAATGCATAAGGAGGATGAGATTTCATACATGACAGGTCGACGTGAAAACATGAGGTAAGTGTAATTGATTGTGTAATTGTAGTGCAAGTCATAAATGCGTGTTCATGTTCCGACAATCTCTCTCCTAGCAGCGATGAAGCCTTCAGGATGTACTAGCCTACCGCTAAATCACGTTTCATGTTGGGGGCGATGGTAGTGTAGTGGTTAAGGAGCTGGGCTAGCGTGCAGTAGCCTGAAAGTTCAATTCCCGGCTTCCACCGTTGTGCCCTTGAGCAAGGGACTTAACCCCAAGTTGCTCCGGGGACAATGTAATCCCTTGTAATATAGCTGACATATGTAAGTCACTTTGGTCAAGAAGTGTCTGCTAAATGTAATGACTGTAAACTTTCCTGGCAGCTCGACTGTTGTGTGTATTTCTGTCTAACACATGTCTGTGTCAACAGCAGCAGTTACGACACCCCTAAAGAAGCTTTGGACTTGTTTACGTCCAGTTCAGACATTCAATTTTTCACTCGGCTCTACAATTAACCTCCGTAAAACCAAGACGGAGTTTTAATTAGACTCCTTCACATTGTTAATTAGCCTTCAGACTGACGTTCTCTTCTCATTGCTTTGCGCTCAAACAGTTGGCGTGTATTTTGTGGGGATCCTATCCAGAGGTGAAGGGAGTTATTTCACCCACACAAAGCCACTGCTTAATTCCCTCTCAGTGTGTTCCTGACAGATCCATTGTCTGACCTTCTCCTCTCCGACAGCCTCGAAGCGTTCGCGAGAGCCTCCGACAGAGTGGCCTGCCGTTTTGTGATTGTTCAGGTTCTTCTGCTTCTGGACTGGCATTTGTTATCGAGTCAGAAACGGCCCGTGCACAATCCATCTATCTGTGAAAAACTGCTTGCACTGGAAATGGTGTGTGTGTTTGTATGTGGCGCTTCTCAGTTAGGAGAAGTAACACAGCCAGGGCGACATGGAAGAGAGTGAGAGAGAGAGAGAGGGAGAGAGAGGGAGAGGGGAGAGAGAGAGAGAGGGAGGGAGGTGTAGGTACCCGAAACTAGAACAGCTTTCTTCTTTCGCTCTGGCCGCAGGATGTGATTCTTCCTCTTGCACTTTTTGGCTCTCACTTCATCACTCCACCACTCTGACAGGGAGAATGAGGGAGGAGACCAGAGAGAGAGAGAGGGAGAAAGAGTGTAAGCAAAAGAGGGAGAATGAGAGCAAAAGGGGAAGAAAGAAAGAGAGAGAGAGAGAGAGCATGTTATATTAACCTTACTTCTAATAAATGATCAAATAAATTAGCCCCTTGCAGTAGCTCAATATCATGCAGGAGCAAAGGTAATGACTACTATAAATCTAAGGCTGTCTGGGAGATAAAAAGCTTGCATAAGTGTGTGTGTGTGTGTGTGTGTGTGTGCGTGTGCGTATGTGTGTGTACCTGAGGTGATGTCTATACTCTGCTTATCCTCCTCTAGTCTGCGGATCTTGTCCAGCAGTTCTGTCTTCATGGTGTCGTACAGCATCGCCCGCTCACTCTGTCCAGAGACACATCCATCCATCAAATGAGAAAGAACAGTTTGAACATATCTTTGTCTATGCACATACGTGTTTTGTTCCACCTTTCCATTGTGTGTGTGTATGTGAATGTGTATGTGTATGTGTATGTGTATGTGTATGTGTATGTGTATGTGTATGTGTGTATGTGTGTATGTGTGTATATGTATATGTGTGTGTGTGTGTGTTTGTGTCTGTCTGTCTGTTTGTGTTTGTGTCTGTCTGTCTGTCTGTTTGTGTGTGTGTGTGTGTGTGTGTGTGTGTGTGTGTGTGTGTGTGTGTGTGTGTGTGTGTGTGTGTGTGTGTGTTGGATTCTGCTGTTTGCATTATATTAAATTACTGAACTGTCCTGTTCTGTCACATGCTTGTGAGTGATTAGGAGAGATTTAACACCGACTGAGTAACTGTCAGATTGAGTCATGGTCAGGTGAGGTGTTGAGGTGTGTCCGGCAGCTGAGTGTTACCTCCAGGTGTTGCCTCGCACCCTGAAGCTCACATTCATGTTTGTGCTTGATAACCTGCAGGCACAGCTCCTTGTATATACCTAGACAGAGGAGCAGGAAGAAGGGATAGAGTAGCGGAAGAAAAACAGGAAGAGAAGAAGAGAGAGAGAGAGAGATGGTTGGGGTAAGTGACTTATATACAGGGTATAATGGCACAATTCAGCAATTCAGCTCATGAGATATAACACTTGTGTGCAGTTCCGTTACCGGCCACTTGGGTGCGCATCTGCATGTTCTGCTGCAGGACGGCCAGTGGCTCCCGGTACTCCCCGGCCTTTTCCGACAGCACTTCATCTAGCTTCACCTTCACCTGGTTCAAGCGCTCGCGGAACAGCCTGGGGGCGAACAGAGCAGAGAGGTTCATTTTAGCCTCTCAAAGGCAACACACCTGGGAAACACCCGAGGTGAGCTTGTGTGATGCCGCAGGGCACAGGTGAGCAGAGGCCTCCCACACGTAACTATGGACCCTGGTTGCCTCAGACACACAGGGCCTACACAACCATAATTCAGATGTGAGGTTCAGGTGTTGGCTCAGAATCAATCATTTGCATAGCCTGCAACTATCCAAGTCCAGTTGTTTTTCTATCTGGTATCTGGGTGCTATAACCTTTGGAAGGACAAGCATTTCATTTTTATACACACACACATGCAGTGTTTTACTGTACAGATTCATCAGGTATAAAAGTCCTATGATAACAAGTATAACAGGCACTTTATAACTACAAGAATATGCACTCCAGGAGGTGATAAGATTACTTTCTATCCAAATTTTTTCCCCCGTCCCCTTAAGATTGCCCCCATCATCTCACTTCCAGAGTGTCGTCTGTTCAGCAGCCACCACCACCCCCTTGCTGGCACTGCAGTCTGGTGGAGCTGCAGGTCTGTCTTGGGCTTGGGCTTGCCTGGCTGCAGGATTAGCCTGGGGCTAGAATGATTACGCTGGCCATCTGCCTCCCATCTATCCGTCCCCGCACTAGTCTCTTCCGGGGCTTCGTCTAGCTACACGGGCGGATGCCTCCGTGCTCAAGAGCTTCTTCTTTTAGATCTATCTGGATCTACTATCTGGAACAGACTGAGGTGGGTTCGTTGTTTCACCCCCCTGCTGTCAAGAATTGGATTCTACCAGCGGTCCATCTCACTGTCCAAGTGGACACCTGCGGTCCAAGTCACTGGCTCTCAGATGCCTGTAATTAAGTTGCTGAATGCTTAGTGAATCTGTTTATTTTGCTATAAAGTACTACTTGACCCCCCCAAAAATTCCTTTTGCCATTTTTTCCCCATTGAGCCTAATAAGAGCCTAATGGCTAAATAAACAATCTCACAACACAGCCTGTTCAGATTCTGGCTCACTGTGTTCAACTATAATACTGCAGATTAACCTGATTAAGTTTAGTTTCAAAAAGTCTTCGAGGTCAAAATGTCTGTGAAAATCCTCTAAAGAAAGCACCCATTGAATTGTCAGGTCCTATGAAGGCAGAATGAGTTGGTCTAGAAATGCCCTTTCATCTGTTCCTCTCCTCTGAACTCTTATTCAGTAGCTGCTCACTTAGCTAATCAAATCCAAAAAACAAAATGAAGCAAAAGTCTTACTTCTCTTTCAGTTCCAGGAACTGCTTTTCCAGATCTGACATCTCGTCCAGGCACTCTGTTCTTCTTCGTTCGCAATCCTCGTCATCCATCTCTGTATTTCAGACGAGAGAAAATATCACACTGATCTTTTTAACCATTTATCATTATCGCCATCTCTTCTCATTACACACCTAGAGTGGCTTGATAAAAGCTACAAAATTGAGCTATTTGTATCTGATCAAATGTTCACATGATCAAGGTACATATTTATTCACTGACTGGGTTTGGAACTTCCTTGGTAAATTGACAAGCTAGGTTTATGTGACTCCCATATGACCATATTTTGCAGCAAAATTCAACAATATGTTTTTAACCATTTTTGAGGGCACAGTATACACTTGTAGACTCATCTCGATCTGTCTATGGACATGACCATTAATAGAAGAAATTAAGACATAAGAGACATATCCATAACCATTTAAGCATGAATGTTTCCCCACCAATAGGCAATAGATTTGTATCTTTCTTTAACTGAAATGGTAACTTCCAAAAATTAATCCATCAGCCTAAAAATTCAATTTAATCACCTCTCTCACATCTAATTTGTAACATTGATTCCCATTTTAATCCCCAGCAAGATGAATAGAAGCCATAATGGCCTGAAGTAAGTGTCATAAGTCTCTCACTACAACAGATTAACAATATATACCTGTGCTGGCAGTCAGCTGAAGGCAAGAAAGACTTTATCACTGAGCCCACACCAGTGAGACAACATTTTAGGAGCGCAGCGCTCTATAATCTTTGCTTTAGGCCACACATCAGTCACCTGAGCTCTCCTCTTCCTCCTCCTCCTCTGCCTCGCTCTCCTCCGACTCGCTGCCCCTGTCGGTCTCGTGCTCCTCGCCGCTCTCCTCCATGGTCTCCTCGGCCTCGCCTCGCTCCCTCTCGCGCTCCTCGTCCGCCTCGCCGTTGGCCTGCGGCACCTCCGAGTCTCCCTCCGTCTCCATGTCCTCTTCGGGCTCTTTGGCGGCGGGCTGGGCCGGCATCACCGCAAGGACACAAGGGCTTCTCTCCTCTCCTTCCTGGATCAAACTGCTACACCACAAACAACACATCAGTCTTTGTCTGACTCAGGACTGGCCGAAATGACCAAGTTCTCTTTTTTTTTTTCAGATCAAAGACATTATGCATAATGTACATTGTGTGCCTTGTTTGTGTGCACTGCATATTGTGTAACTAAGTGATTTGACAAAACAAATGAAATATGCACCAAACTGATGGATGTTATATGCATATTTCCACTGCTAAAACAAATGAACATTAGGACTACATAGGGTTAGCCAATGTGAAAAGGGATGGGCCAGTCCTACTATGCTGTTAATGTGTTACTTTGTCCAAATGCACTCCATTGGGCCTATGTTTCACATAATACTGATTTAATACATTGTCTTCTCTGTGACACTGTAATAAGCCTCTACATGAGAAAACCCCAGGACAAATAAAACTGTATAGGTGAACCTATGGGTTATGGAATAAAGAATAACTAAAAATAAAATAGCCTAACTGTTTGCCTAGGACGCTGGTCTAATAACTAAAATCTGTCTTATTGGACTTCCCGTTTTTAACGGATCATTGCTAAGTTACCAAAATGAGCAAAATACATTTCACACAGGTGTCAAAACCAGTGTGATGTTACAGTCGTGAAATAGTCGTGAGCCGACAACTGAAATGTAGGCTATTCAATACTATGGCCTCCCTGTTTACGACGCTGTAAGATTGCTGCGCTAGAAGTTGTTGATGCATGTTGACTTGAGTTACTGTATCAGTGACACTGACAGTAGCCTAATGTATGGTAGAAGTTTGAAAACAAGCTGTGGTACAGTAGCCTATAACCGACGGAGCAGCGAGGCTGCTTGGTGGCTGTATTTCAATGGAAATGTACAGCCTGCCCCTACAGATAAAAGGCGACTAGCTTGCTAAGCACGAAACAGTGTCCTGTGTAGAGTTGCCGGAGAATAGGCCGCCCTTCCAAAATGACCGCGGAGCTGACCGTATGTTACAGAGTATCCTCTTCTTAATCAACTGTAACCGGCGAAAAGTAAGAAGTTACAAATTCAGCACAAATATAGCGTACTAAGTGGAAGACGACTGTTAACATAACGTTTTCATACATCGTTTAACATAAGCTAGTTTTACAAGACTAGTGCATCTCTCGAATTAGGTAGCCGGGACTAACGTTACTTGCATGAATTAGGCTACCCTACTGTATAGACTGTAGAAAACATTTAAGACAGAAATATATCAATCAAGTTATTATACTCTTTAGGCTAGTACCCTAAAGAGCGTGTAGGCTAAACTACATTGTATTTTGACTACATTGCTATCATACAGTAGGCGATAATGTATCGAGTGTCCCATCGAGTGTCCTGATGTAGACAAGAGGTTTGCAGCGCGAAACATTATGTGCATCTCATTTTCAATTCAAACAAAATCTGAATGGTAGTTTAAGTATTCAAAACATAACATTTTAAAACACAATCGTACCTTATTACAATTAATGTTCAGCAATTTTCAGAATCTTTCTAATCTGTCAACACATCGTACAGTACAACTCGTACTTCCTCGGTACCTCTATGCCGTCTACTTCATCGGATTCAACTAGTAGCCAATCAACATTGAACTCACTTCTCCACATGGCCAATCGGCAGAGAGCAGGTTCATCCATCGCTGCAATATCAAGTCCATCGCTTGTCCTCGGTCTACCTGCAACATTTTAAATATATAGGCCTACATCAAAGATTACTCGGCACAGGCAGCATATCTTCTTACAAAAGTATCAAACAAATTACTAACACTGGTTTGACGTCTGTATGCCTACATGTTGTAATAGCTTTTATTTCTATATATTTTCCCTCCTAAAACAAAAGGACTCTTATCTTGACAAAAGAGGAAGCGGAACGAATTTCAATCTATAGGCTACTGACAAAATAAGAGTAGGTTTACTAATTTATAGTAGTGTAAACTGCAGTGTAGGCTAGGCCTACTAGGTGCGGCAGGTAGGCTGTAGCCTATAACCTACATTTGCAAACATGCTTTACCTCACATGCATCAGTGCGAACTCATACATGTATAAAAGGCCAATTATAGCTCATAGATAAATTGTGCATTGTGCTATGCACCATTAGATTACATTATCTAATATAGAAAGCATTTGAAACTATTTTTCCAAATCATAATCCAATAAAATTCACTCTGCAACAAAAGTCTTTGACATGTTTTTATTAAAGTTGCATAAAAGTGTAACAAATAGGAGAACAGGACAGTTTAATATTGCTACATTATTCTCATTTGTTTTCAAAAAACACAGCTCTGGAGCTTTCTCTAACAACGTCTACATTTTTTTTTCATAGAAGTATTTTGTTTGCATTTGTTTTTTTTATTATTTTTATTTTTTAATGAAATCCACTTGTTTCTGGAGTTCTTTTACAGTAAAAAAAGAAAAGGAATCAACAGCACTAGCTCGTACACAGTAAAAATCCAACGATTCCATTAAATGTTAATATTTGCACCTAAGAATGCACCATAAAGAGGGTCTAAAGTCACACCCACTCCTAAAAAACAGAATCACCCACATCAAAAAAAAGAAAGAGTACTTTATTCCTCTAAAGCTTCCAAAGATTCCATTTTGTGTAAATTGACTTTTTTCCAAAATTAAATGTCTATTTATTTGGTTTGTGTAACTTAAATAAAACCTAAGGCAACGTCTGATATAAAAAATAAAAAAGGTGGTCAGCTTTCATCTGAAAAGGTGAGCACCACAAGGAGGAAAGAGAGGGAGCGAGTGAATAGGGTGGCAAGGTGAAGAGAGGTTCGAAAGGCGTAAGCCAAGAGAGGGAGAGAAAAAGAAGCTTTTGAGGCAAAGTTGGATGTGAGATGGTCATGTGCTGGTTGAGGAAGTAGTGACTGGCCCTTACACCCCTCTCTCTTTAAGTCACACACACCCAAACACACATAAACAGGCACGCACACCTCGAGCAGTCACTAAACAGATACCTGAAAAATCTGAGAGACAGACAGACCCCTGAACTACAGCAGTGAGCTCAGTCTTTTATCTGATTGGCTGTGCCCCTAGAGAGGATGGTGTCATGGTTAAGAAGATTGGCTAGAGCAACTTATTAGCTGGTCTGGTTGTTGGCTGATTGATAAGCAAGTTTCAGTGTGATGCTGTAACCTGGTGATTCACACCTTCTCTCTTCTCTTTGTCCTGGCAGTTCCCTGAGGGTAACCGTGGTCCCTGTCTGTGTGCATCTGTATACTGGTGTGTTCTAGAGTGTGAGTGTGTGTGTGTGTGTGTGTGTGTGTGTGTGTTCCCTCCACTTCACTCATCTCCCACGTTCCCCCTCCTAGTTCAGTATACTACAAAGTAACATGACATACCATCATGTCATAACAAAGCCCTTAACTGCACACTATATGAAGGGGAAATGAACGTTCAGAAAATAGAAGGAATAAATAAAATTAAAAAAGAAGATCAAGGCCTCATCTTTCTAATCTCTCCATCATGGTCAGCATGTTGTGTGTCCCCACTGGTCAACACAGCCACATTGCATTGACTGACTGCTTAATATGGCTGGTTGGTGTGAAGTCCAAAAGTGGCGGCCAGTGATTCGTGAATACACAGGAACCAGTCCGTTCTCCAATCTGTGCCCTTAGCCCTAATGGCAGCTTGAGTACTATATCTGCACATGTATGCCAACAAAATGTACACACGCACAACAAAAAGAGGAAAAAACACACACAGGGGTGTGTGCAGCATAACAATGACATGTTTTTTTTTCTTCAAATAAAATAAAAAAAATAACTGCTTCCTTCTCTTCAAGACATTTTCAATCAAAATTAAATCAAAACCCAAAAACAAACAAAACAACAAGTTGAATAAAATACAATGAGATGGTGAACATAATAAGCCCTGCTTATAATCTGATCTGATTGACTAGATTCGCTTCCCCTGCTCCTCATCCCCCATGAGAGAGAGGAGGGGGGGGGGGGGGGGGGGGGTTGTGGGATGCGGTCACAGTCATCACCCACTCCTTCCATCAGTTCTGGAGAGGGCAGTGAGCCCTGTGAGGGATGAGAGGATGAGAGCTGTGGGGGGAGAGGGAGAAAAGGAGGAGGGGTAGGTAGGAGGGAGGGTGAGGGAAGAGCTTTTATTTCTTCTGAGGCGTGCTGAGTTTCTGCATGCCGCGGATCTTGTCCAGCAGCTCAGACACAAAGTCCTATGGGAAGAGGGGAAGGACAAAAAGGAATTATGATAATGGTCACAACAGATCATGGTATTTAGGACTTATTTTTGATGACCGTGCAGATTGATTGAAATCATGACTTGTAATGAAGCAATACTAGGTACTGCAACAGGTACTTCAAAACATTTTACTGATATTTTATGCCATCTAAATCAAACAATGGTCAGCTTTTTTTCAAATGAGGTTGCATTTAATATGGGAATGCACTGCCATTCAGTACAGTATTTGAAAGGGGTGTGCTTTGCTAGCCAAAGTGGAAGTGGGCACTTACGTCAGTAGGTTTGTAACACTCCACTAGCAGGTCCTGTCAAAACAAAAACAAAAACAAAAACAATACACAGACATTAGATCGGTTTTGAAAACTGTCCATGAAAGTATAATTGATTATTCTGAATCCATTTCCAATCCATCGATTTCAGTGCGCGTTGAAAGTGTTGGAAAGGAATCCCAATCATGAGTCGCTAGATTCGTTTGGATTTTTCCAGGCTAAAATAAATACGTAATGAACACATAAATGGCTAGCGGTCCTACCTTGACCCTTGAGGCACGATCCACATCACTCTGCATGTCCAGCAGCTCATCCACATCGATCTCCAACTCAGGGATGGCTTCCTCCTAATGGAGAGAGGGAGAGGGAGAGGGGGGGTAAAAAATCAGTACAAACATATTAGTGGACAAAAGACATGTTTGCTTTGCACCAGGTAACCAATTGGCAACCCAAACATATTGATGGTCTTTCTTTACAGCATGATTAAGAGTGAATGAGGTCGCCTCTGCATTAACAGGCATACAGTGTTGCCTGAAGCCAGAGAGACGCTGAGCACATGGGTACACCAGAGACAGCTCATGTGCAACAGTTGCTCCATTGTTTCTTAACACTCCTGTTGGTCATTACACAATCCACATGTATAAGTATATATACTTTTTTGATCCCGTGAGGGAAATTTGGTCTCTGCATTTAACCCAATCGGTGAATTAGTGAAACACAAACAGCACACAGTGAACACACAGTGAGGTGAAGCACACACTAATCCCGGCGCAGTGAGCTGCCTGCTACAATGGCGGCGCTCGGGGAGCAGTGAGGGGTTAGGTGCCTTGCTCAAGGGCACTTCAGCCGCGGCCCACTGGTCGGTGCTCGAACCGGCAACCCTCCGGTTACAAGTCCAGAGTGCTAACCAGTTAACCAGTGGGCCACGGCTGCCCACCAGTCCAGTCTAATATAAACTACATACTAATACTTTGTGTATGGCAAATCTGCTTTCACAACCCACATAATCTGCACTTCAGAATGGTGACATATTCCCCAGTTGGCCAGTGCTATGTAGGCCAACTCAAATGGTAACACAACACACATCATAAACAAGATGAAGTCAAGTGACACTAAGGATCACTTGACTTGACTACTAAGGATACTGTGCTGCAAAACATGGATGACAGACTTGGTGGGTGATGACTGCATTGTGAGAGTTGAGCATGAGTGCCGGGCCTCCTCTCCTGTGTGCTCCAACTGTTGGCCCTTTAAAAGTAAGTCACATATGGTTCCAGACAGATTCCAGCCTTAAGTCCAGGGATCGCTGTGCACGTTTTAAAATAGAGCAGCGGCTCATTAAAGCCCATGACGCATGTTGCCGGGGCTTTGTACAGAAGCGGACATCGCTGCAATTTGCCACTAGATGTCACTCTCCTTCAAACTATCTTTAAAGGACAGTGCGTTCCTGAGCACACGGAGCTTTTTATTTGTGCTTTGTTTATTTGTTTTAGTTTATTTGCTTACCTGCACTTGAAACTTAGAAGAAACATGCATATATATTTTTTTAAAAAAAAGCTAATATACATAATCATCTTTAATTACCTGGAATTTTCACCTGAAGAACTACATAAACAGTGTGAATTGTTTGACTGGTCTTACACTAACAGTATGCTGAACCCACATTCTGTGGTGCCAATATATCCAAATAAGTTAGTCCACACATCCTCATTGGCAGGAAGGAAAGGCAGAATGAGAAAACATATTTTTTAGAGACGTGTGTAGCTTTAAATAACTGGATTGATAAGCACATTGCTGCCTACTGATAGCACAGGGTCTGGCTCACATCACAGAGGCTATGCTTGTTCAGATTTCCTGTGGGAACAACTGGATATTCAGCAGATGTTTTTTTGTGTGAGTGTGAGTGAGTATATGTGAGTGTGAGAGAGAGAGGGGAATGGGTGAATGTGTTGGTGAGAGAGAACATCAGTATCATTTTGCCAACATTCCACCTAATGTTTGCTCTCCGTCTTGCTTCTCTTGTCCTCAGTTTTCCTTTCCTCTTCCAGGCCTTTCTTATCACTCGCTTTATGCTTCTTCTCCAAACACACGCCTCGTCTCTCTCACCCTCTTCCTCTACCCCAATGGCGACACAGATCCTCATTGTATTTGAATGTAAAAATATGGCTGTGTGCAGTCACGGTAGCTCCAACCCCTAATTACAAGCTAGACATCTCTCTCTTTCTCTCTCTCCCCCCTCTTCTCTCTGCCCCCCCCTTTCTCCTCCTCCCTCTCTTTCCATAGAGTTGTCTTGTTCAATAAAGGGCTAGTTGGTTAATAGTCTGACTTTCCCTCGACACACCCACATCTCTCTATTCTCACTTTGCCAACAAAACCTGTTTCACCCCCTCTTTCCATTTTTTTACTCTACCCTTTTTCTGTACCACCATTCTCTCTCCCTCTCGGTCTTCCCCCTCTCTCTCTCAGTTCACTCACACACCCTACAAATGTCCCTCTGCTTGCCTTCTGTGGGCATATGCAGGAACCTTAGCACATCCCCAGTGACCTCTATGGGGTTCCACTTTGATGACTCACTGGAGCCTGGGTTAGTACGACGCACACTGCTAATAAAAGACCCAGCGCCACCAACCACATGGGCCAGGGAGACGAGGCGGGATAGTCTGCTTCAGCAATACTACTGGGCTGGAAAAGCTGAAAGAGTGAAAGGGAAAAAGAAAGAAAGAAAAAAGTTAAGAAAGAAAGAGAGAGAAAGAAAACAAAGAAATAAAACAAAAACAGATATAAAGAAAGAAAGAAAGAAAGAAAGAAAGAAAGAAAGAAAGAACAGATAGAAGGAAAGAAAGAAAGATAGATAGATAGACAAAAAGAAAGAGTGACAGAAAGAAAGCTAGCTTCTGGAAGGGCTGAGTTCTGGGCTTGTTTCCTTGGGAGCCAGTGTGAGCTGAGCGCTCCCCTTGTTTGTGGGGTTCTCTCGCTCCCTTTCTCCCTCTCTCTCTCTCTGAGCGCTCCCCTTGTTTGTGGGGGTTCTCTCGCTCCCTTTCTCCCTCTCTCTCTGAGCGCTCCCCTTGTTTGTGGGGTTCTCTCGCTCCCTTTCTCCCTCTCTCTCTGACACCCTCACTGACTCCACTCTTGCTCCCCCTTGGTTAGAGGAGCCCAGACCAGCTGTCATTGCACCTGCCCAACTGCCCCCCTACCCAATCCTCTCCCATTCTCCCTCAGCAACTCCCCCCATCCCTCCCCGCTCACACACACACACACACACACACACACAAAGAGAGAGAGAGAAAAACATTCACACAGCGATGCACACAACCACTCTTGATAGAAACTTGAACAGGCCTCCTTTCACACAGATACACAGATGTCCTTAGGAAAGTGCCATAACCCGCCTTTACGCTACCTCTCACACACATACACAAGGGTACTTACTCACACACACACACACACGGTAATTGAGTTGTAGATCTAAACATGGAAAATCAGCAGTTAATTTATGTGCAGCACATCTACAAATTCTAGATGGTTTTAGGTGTATGTGTGTGTGTGTATGTGTGCACAAGCTAAGTGGATATGAGGGGGGTTAAAGCCCTTAAGGATCTGAGCGAGACAGGAGCCTGTGTGTTTGTGATAGACATGACAGTCACAAGAGGTGACCAATGCACACTAGCTATCTGTGTGTGAGACAGACAGAGAGAGAGAGAAAAAGAGAGAGAGAGAGAGAGAAAAAGAGAGAGAGAGAGAGAGAGAGAGAGAGAGAGAGAGAGAGAGAGAGAGAGAGAGAGAGAGAGAGAGAGAGAGATGAGACACACAAAGAATGAATGTTCAACCCCAACATGTGGGCACCATGTGCTGCCAGTCACTCATGAAGCGAGTGAAAGATGGATGGAGGGAAGGAGGAAATGATGGGAGGAGTGGGGAAAGGGGGGAAGAGAGGAAGGGGTAGAGGAGCGTGGCACAGGAAATGAGAGAGAGAGACAGACACTGTGTGACGAGCAAGAGCACAGAAGATTAGCGTCAAATCAAAGAGAGACAAGGAGACACAGAGAGCAGGAAGAGAGAGAGGGGGGGGGGAGAGAGAGAGAGAGAGAGAGAGAGGGGAGGAGGGGTTGAATTTGGGAGATGGGTGCTGAGGCAGTGGCACGCTCTCGTTCTCAGAGCTTAAGTCAATACTCTGCTGAGGAGGAGGAGGGGGGTGCCACCTTCTTAGCACGGGATGCTCATGATCAGAGCACATCGTGCATAGCAGGGGAGGTGATGGATAAGAGAACAGCTCTCATCATCCCTCCCAAGCGTGTGTGTCTGTGTGTGTGTGTCTGTGTGTGTCTGTGTGTGTGTGTCTGCTGGAGGTAATCCTACACCCCAGTGGTTACTTCCATTCCATTTCAACTTAACCTCAACCACTCCTGAATAAGTGCATGTTTTGAGAGACTGTATCGAGTGCATATGACTGGATTTGGAAACAATACGTGTGTGTGTGTGTGTGTGTGTGTGTGTGAGTGTGTGAGTGAGTGAGTGAGTGAGAGCGTCAGAGAGCGAGACCATCACACAATGACTACAAATATTTAGGCCTAAAAATAAGTTCAAATGGAAAATTCAGGGCTTTCTATGCAATAAAATGGCAGATCCCTGTAGAAATGGTTAAATCTGGTTGAAAATCTTTGAATCAGTGGTTGAACCAATTGCCCTTTATAGTAGTGACGTGTGGGGCCCACCAAACCAAGATTTCAACAAATGGAAAAAGCACCCTATTGAGACTCTTCATACAGAGTTTTGCAAAATCATCTTAAAAGTGTACAGATGTGTCACAAACAATGCATGCAGAGATGAACTAGGCCAATATCCTTTAATTCTGGAAACACCTGAAAAGTAGTGATCCCTGCTAATTCCATTATAAAGCCCTTCAGTACCAGGAGATGAACAAAGAAAAATGTCCCCTCACTAAAGTGGTCCCGAGTTTGATCTCATCAGACCACACGCACTAACACCCCACTGGCACCGCATCATCTGAATCACAAAGCAACCGTAATTAAGATAAACCAAATAGCAAAACCTATTACCTGAAACCTATTACAAAACCTATTACCTAAAACCTAAACCTGCTGTCTGTAACAGAAGCCTTAAAAGAAGCCAGGGCGACCGCTCGGTCATCAGTACTCATTCTGCTTGACTTATCGGCTGCCTTTGACACGGTTAATCACCGTATCCTTCTCTCTATACTCGCTGACATGGGAATCTCAGGTTCTGCTCTCTCCTGGTTTGAATCCTACCTCACAGGACGCTCGTTTAACGTATCATGGCTTGGTCAGCTATCCGCACCTCACCATCTCACCACAGGGGTCCCCCAGGGCTCAGTGCTGGGCCCCCTCCTCTTTGCTATCTACACCACCTCCTTGGGACAGATTATCCGTTCGCACGGCTTCTCATACCACTGCTATGCAGACGACACACAGCTCTATCTGTCCTTTCCACCTGACGACCCCCTGGTTTCAGCACGGATCTCGGATTGCCTTTCAGACATAGCTACATGGATGAAGGCACACCACCTCCAGCTGAACCTCTCAAAGACTGAACTGCTGGTCATCCCAGCTAAACCTACCATACACCACGACATCAACATCAAATTTGACTCCCTGTCTGTTTCACCGACCAGGACTGCAAGAAATCTAGGAGTTGTTCTTGACAACCAACTAAACTTCTCAGATCATGTTGCCTCAGTCGCCCGGTCATGCCGTTTTGCACTCTACAACATACGGAAAATCAGGACTTACTTGACTCAAGATGCTACCCAACTTCTGGTTCAGGCAATAGTCATCTCACGACTCGACTACTGCAATGCCCTCCTGACAGGTCTCCCAGCCTGCGCAGCGAAACCACTTCAGATGATCCAGAACGCGGCGGCGCGCCTGGTCTACAACCAACCCAAAAGGGCACATGTTACCCCGCTGCTCATCCAGCTACACTGGCTACCTATGGCGGCCCGCATCAAATTCAAGTCTCTAACGCTTGCCTACAAAGTAGTCTCCGGTTCTGCTCCCACCTACTTGAATGCCCTCATACAGACTTACACTACCTCCAGACCGCTGCGCTCCTCTGACGAACGACGTCTAGCTCTACCACCGGTACGCTCAAGCCAATCCAAACTTTTCTCATCTGTTGTTCCTCGTTGGTGGAACACACTGCCAGTTCCTACAAGGGCAGGGACATCCTTTTCCACTTTCAAAAAACTCCTGAAGACCCAGCTCTTTAGAGAACATCTACTCTCATAGCAACACTTGCAACAAGTCTTACTGATCCTAGCACTCACCAGCCGTTTTAAACTGACAAGTAACTGTTAAAAACAGCACTCACCGACGCACTTATTCTTACTGTACTCTAATGTTTTTTTAAACCGTCCTAAAATTGTGAGAATTGTTCTAAAACTTACTGTTTACCATGTTGTTAGTCGCTTTGGTTAAAAAGCGTCAGCCAAATGTAATGTAATGTAATGTAATATTAAACAAAATGACAGAACCCAAAAAAAATAAATAAAATGCAATTCTATTCGGCCTTAAACAGGGAATACAAGCTAGCACCCTACTTGACACATGAGAACTGTGAACCACTGACAAAGTACAGACTCAGCGAACACAGCCTGGCCATTGAAGTGGGAAGGGACAGACAAACATGGCTGCCGAAAGACACTAGACTGTGCCATCACTGTGACTTAAACACAGTAGACACAGAGATACACTTCCTGACATAGTGCACAAAATACGTAAACATTAAGAGAAGAACCTATTTTGAAAAGATGGCAAAGGTCCTCCCTGAATTCTTGTAAGCGAGCGATGAGGAGAGGCTTTCATTCCTCACTGGAGAGAAAGAGAAATGCCTCCTCCTTGCCGCTCAATATGTATATTCCTGCCATAATTAAAGGACCTGCTGAGGGGAAATTTACATCACCTAAAAATAAACACACACACACACACACACGCACACACACACACACACTCTTCTCCATTGCCATAGTTCATATTTCTGTTCAAATTTGTTTTTATTTGTGTGTTTCCCCCTCCTCCTCTCCCCTTTTGATGTATTTGACCCAAATGCTTTGGCAATACTGTACAACGTTGTGGTCATGCTAATAAAGCTCCTTTTGAATTTGAGAGTGAGAGTGATTGTGTGTGTGAGTTTGCATTTTGATTTTGCTTTGTCTGGGGTTTTTTTTAGCAGACGGGGAATTGGAGAGGCAATGCAATGTGTGTGTATGACGGGTGTGACAATATGTGTCTGTGTGTGTGTGTGTGTGTGTGTGTGTGTGTGTGTGTGTCCATGCATGTGCGTGCGCGAGTCTGTCTGCGGGCTGCCAGCCAGTCAGCACGGATGAGATGTGACAGTATGGGAGCGGGTCACTTTCAGCTCACACACCGCCATGACCCACATACTGGAACACATGGCCAAGGCTCACCCGCCACCGAGGAAGACGAGCTCTCTCTGTGTGTGTGTGTGTGTGTGTGTGTGTGTGTGTGTGTGTGTGTGTGTGTGTGTGTGTGTGGCACGGTGGAAACCGTCTGGCATCTCCACCACGCCACCAAGAAGACCGAGAGACTCCAGAGCGCCGTCAGAGAGGTGGCCCTCTGTGTTGCCTAGCAACAACACCCCATAATAACAGTGCTCCACGGGTTCCACTGCAGTAATAATATCTGTGAGCCATATATTGGGGATTAAGATGGCTGGGAAGGATTAACATTGATTGGGGTGTTTTGCATCAGGAAGTTTTGTGGTGTGTCACATATTTTTAATAATCTTGGTCAAAATATGTTCATAACAAGGTTCAAGTTAAGTACAGTAACATGGGGTTATGCTATCATAAGCAACTGTGGTGCTAACAGGATATAGCAAGGAAATGTACAACCAATAATCACTACTGCTACTGGTAGTTTGGACATATTAGGGCATTTCAGAACAAAGACATCCTTTGGAGCATTGAAAAGCTTTACAAAGGTTTTCCTATGAGGAAACTACACAGTGATTCACGCCTTTGAATCAGAAGTGACTATATTGCCGTTTGGATTATGCCTGTTCAACTTAATCTAACCCTAGAGGAACTAGACTGTTCCTCTAATACAGGTTGCTTCCCTCTGTACATTGCTCACCGTTTCAAAATAATGTCAGCTATTCTCATTGGCCAGACCTTTGACTTTGGTCTGCCGTTTGTCAGTCTGTAGCAATGGCTGTGTATATATTATATTATTACACACACACACACACACACACGCAGGTTTCTTCTATTTATACAGTCATTGGTCTGTAGCACTGAAACAACTAAACTTGGCCATGCACTACATACTTAAGAGCACAAATGGCCTTCTGACCATCACCAACATACAAAACAGCCAACCACATGGGACTACTTTTGCCTGAAATGTATTCGGAAATGAATTGGCTAAAGACTAATTGATTTTTTCTTGTTTCAATGCCCTGACTGCTGGTTGTGCTCTAACCTGAGGACTTGCTTGACAAACAGAAGTCTGATTTCTTTGAGGTATGACAATGAAACTGATTAATGAATACTTTCCAGAAATGAGTATACACTTGTGCTATTCACAGAAAACCCCCATGACTGTGCAGTTGGTGCTAGTCTCCAGTGTTTCCAGCTAAGTGAGTAACATGTACATGTGAGACAGTCTGTCACCTTCTTAGTCGAAGACTGGCAGTCAGGAAGTACACGGATCTTGCTGGACATTGCCCTTTAAAAAGTAATTTTTTGCCGTTACAACAACAAACTAGGTAATGTATTAATGCACAAAACGTCTCTTTTCCGTTTCATTTTTGAACAGCTTAATGCATCGACATTGTTCACACATTTATCATTTACATTATCAACATGAGCGTGACGCATTTCTCTCAAAGACTGCAAAACGACGAGACAGGCTAGTGCACACACGTTAGCGCTAGCTCACAGGAAGTGAGGCAAGATGGAACATGGAAGATAAGACAAGTGAGGCAGAGGGGGGGGTTATGGTCAGATGGAACACTCACATACCCTCATATACGTTCACGGGATAGATGCAGGCCAGCTGTCTAGACGTGCCTGTTTTGCGTTTACCCGGATTTGTGCCCTGCCGTCAATTCACTTGTATGTGGCACGACACCATCCTCCGCAGTGGGGCCCCCTCCTTCATAATTAAAGACAATATGGGGGCTGGTGCAAGCATGTCAGCCCAAATAAGCAATAAGACATGAAGCCTGCCCAGCTCATTGCTCTTCAAACTGTAATACAGTGGCCTGCAGGGGCCAAGAGGCCCCATGGTGCTCAACTTAATTTCATAAGTCTTGTGTAGAAGCTGGATCTGCCTTTAGCAGGCTGGGTCTTGAAAGACACCACCTCCAACGGAAGCACATGGAACGTTTTGTGACGGGATGGAACCTAATGGCCATTGAGCGCCGGAGTGACCGGTTTGGCAGGTAGAAGTGACACATGCACACTGACTGGACCGAATGGAACATAACTGGCATAGTTGGTGCCAGACGTGGAGCGGCAGGACGCGGCAGGAGCGGCTTGAGGCGGCGGTGCCACGAGGGCCGTCTGCCGAGCTCTGGAGTAAAGAGTGGAACAGCAGTCACGCAGGGCAAGCAGCCAGGGACCACATGTTGGCTGATGAGAGAGAGAGAGAGAGAAAGAAAGAATGAAAAAAAGAAAGAAAGAATGAAAAAAAGAAAGATGGGCACGAGTAGCAGAAAAGTCATTACGATTCCCAGACACCTAAACTGAATGCTTGATTACTTATAAGCTGTGACAAGCTTAATGCAGCGAGGGGCTGAGTTAAATCCTCACTATAGGAAGGAAGGAACACACACACACACACACACACACACACAAACTCACAAATACACGTGCGTACACACACACACACACACTGGAATGGGCAGTGGAAAAATACAGAGTAAGCTTTCCATTTTCTTCCTCCCTCTGCAACACGCCTCTTCTTTTTTGGTTCTTTTTTCTGACTCTCTCTTGCTCTCTCTTTCCCCCAGTCTGACTTGCTCTCTCTTTTCCCCCAGTCTGACTTGCTCTCTCTTTCCCCCAGTCTGACTTGCTCAATGCTCTTCAGACTGAGCATTTCCTATGATGGTTCTTCAGTTCGTTTTCTCTCTCTCTCGCCCACCAGTGCTCCCCATTAACACACATAACAGCAGCGTCTGGAGAGGCTCTGATGAATAAAACGCACAGAATATGTGACAGTTTTGTGTGTGTGTGTGTGTGTGTGTGTGTGTGTGTGTGTGTGTATGTGTGAGTGAGGATGTGTGAGTAAGTGTGAGAGTGTAAATGTGTAAGTGTAAGAGAAGGTGTGTGTGTGTGTGATTAAGTATGAGTGCGTGTGTGTGTCCATGAGTGTGAGTGCTCGTCCCTTCAGGGCTGACATTGTGAGAGACAGCAGTGGGCCCATGGAGGCAGCCGGTCGGACCAGCCGGATCAGGTCTTGTGAGGGGAGAGCAGGACACACGCTGCCCCAGGCCAGGGCTCTTGCGAGCGGGCAGGGGAGGGGAGAGGGGTGGGGTGAAGGGGCTAGAGCACCATGGCAGGAGAGGGTTTTGAGCTGCTGTTGTACATCACATACGCAAGTGTGCTCATCAGGAATTTGCAGACTTAAGAATAACAAACATGCAAGTGCTCTCACTCCCACACACACACACACACACACACACACACACACACACACACACTTCAGCTCCTAGCAGTTAACCCTCAGTGCACACTCCTGACAGACACACACAGATTCAGAAAGGAGAAGTTGTGCTGACATACAGTAGGTGACAAAGGGAGGGAGGCTGTAAGTGAGCGGTATTTCAATTAAATGGATCAGTGAAATCTGTCAATCAAGGACAGAGCCCTCAAAAATAAATCAAACAGCTAACCAGGGAACACTGGAGATACTGTAAAAGAAGAGATCAGAGTAATAAAATTAATGAAGGAATGAACCGGGAAAAAGAGGGGGGGGGGGGGAGCGGGATAGAAAGAAAGAGATCCAGGGTGAGACACTCATTTATGATCTTGGGCTGGAGATTCCAGTCGGAATGCTGATGTTTGGCCTGCACAAAGGGAGAGAACAGTCTGATCTCTCGGGAGTGTGTGTGTGTGTGTGTGTGTGTGTGTGTGTGTGTGTGTGTGTGTGTATGGGGGGAGGCCAGTCACATGATCACACGAGACCTCTTTCCCATGGAGCTGAGGGCCAGCCAGAACACAAACACTCCACAGGTCAACGCCAGAGCTCAACAGCCCCACAAATGGTTTCCTGGCATGTGACACCAGAAAAGACAGACCAAGCTATGGAGGGGGGGGGGGGATGAGGAAAAAAGATATGGGGCAGGAAGGCATAAATTAAATATGTATGTTTGAAAAATAAATGTACATACATACATACATACATACGTATACATGTGTGCGACTGTGTGTGTGTGGGGAAAGTTCAGGGCTGAGATCTCCTAATTAAGATAAGTGATCATGGCTTCCTCTGTGGAATGAAGAGTGTTTTCGAGAGCGCGGCCTGTGACCAAACCTCATTGGCCGAGTCAATAAGTGTAATGTACTTAAAAGAGTGGTGGAGAGGATTTAGCAGATTTATGCAGACACTAACACACACACACACACACACACAGGCGTGAGAGATGGACAGAGAGAGAGAAGGAGCTAGGGAGAGAAATCATGACTGTGCTAAGTGCATCTGCGAGCGATAGATCTTTCTCAGTGAAGGGCTGCAGCCCCGCGTCAGAGGATGTGGTGAACCAGTGTTAATCCTAGCAGAGCAGCAGCACCATCGTGCACTCATTCCCTCCATCCCTTGGCTACAGATGGCCTCTTCCTAGGAGATAGTTACACATGCTAAATCCCTCCATGGCATGCTGGCTGTGAATATCATGCACAAGTCTGCTTTAATAAATCTAATACAACATCCAATTCAATGCATAGACTAACCTCCATCAGTAGAGTGGTGCAAGGCTACTGACAATGCTATAATCTAGACCAAAGGAAGGTTTTTTTTATTGTGACTCAAAAAACACTAAAAGGATATGCAAGCAACAACCCAAAGGAAGAGTAGGACACTTTCATAACATAACAACTGTGTTATCAGATTCTATGTGCAGTTCTTATTTTTAGATTTTAGCTTTTAGATCTTTCAAGAAGTTGGAGGAACCACACCAAACCATTTTAAAGCAGTCTCTCTCAATTGATGTACTCCATTTAATGAACCATTCATTAAACCACTTACATTCAAAACAATGGGCTGAATGGCCTTCATGGCAAAATCCTGCTAAACTGAACCCGAAACTTTCTCCACTGGCTTCAGTATCTTTACCCACCTGTTGTGCTGCCAAAACAGGACTATGAAGATACTGTGGAAAAACTAGAATACCAGGAAGTAAACGCTCTGGAACATCATCCCCTTTAAGTAGGTCAACAAATACACAGTAGCCGATGCCATCACATCCCATAATGTCGTCAGTATGGAAGAATTTCTGTCCTCAATTATCGCAGTCTTTTCTAGTCCAGATGAACTGACAGTGTAAGCAAACACAAAAGGGGTGAAACAATGCATGCTGCAGTCAATCAGTGAGACTACAGCATACTGTAGATCATCCCAACCACAATAGTTAAGTGGAAAATTACAGTCCCACTGTTGACACACAAGTATTGTCGTTCTGGCACGACACCATGACAATTTGCCTACAGATGATTAATCAGAATATATGGAACTGGTTCTATGGTTGCCCAGCAACACAGCCCAAAAGGCTGCCTCACATATCATTCATCACCTTTACTCATTGCTCAGGATGACCTGTCTGACAGGAAAGAAAGGGCTTAGCAGAGACATGTACAAGGAGCAAAACAGACTCGAAAATCTGAGAACATTTGTAGGCTTCCCCAAGTGCGGCAGTTGATCAGACATGCCTAGTCCATTATGGGAATTGCCAGTCCAATCAATACTCCATATGAAGAAGCCAGGCATGATCAATCAATACTCTATATGAAGAGATCAGGCATACTCAATCCATCAGCGAGTATACTGATCCCCCCAGGGCTTCATAATAGATTAAACACAGCCACATTCTAGTCTTCATATGACCACATGTGATATTTGACCATGTTTACTGGTCAACAAGTAGCAGGACTGCTAATTGTCAGATAGCCAATCTTGCTTCTCTGCCTCACCTCCTCCATTCTTTCCCCCTCTCTTTTTCTTTCTTTCTCTCGCTCTCTCTCTTGCTAAAAGTCTGTCGTTTTTGGAGCGGAAAGAAGCCGGCGAACGTTCATCATACTCCCTAGGTTGGAGCACTTTAGGATATCCACTCTGACAGAATGCAAATGCCGATGGGGAGAGCTTGGTCAAGTCCTGATTTGCCTACAATTGAACTGAGGTTACGCTTGAACAGTCATGACACAGGACTCATGGCATTGCTAACACACATACACACAGACGCACGCATGTACACATACGCACATGCACACCCAGTCAAAATAAGGTCATTAGGGAAACAGGAAGCATGACAAAAATCGCTCCCCCACGATCAGGGAACATATTGTTTGCCTCGCTCTCCCTCTCTTAAGAACTTTTAATCCATCCTCTGAACGGGCAAGCATGTCGAAAATTGCAGAGTGTGGACAGAAAGAGCGCAAGAGAGGGGGGGGGGGGGGGGGAGAGAGAGAGAACAAAAGAGCGAAAGAGAAAGAGAGAGAGAGAGAAGCTGCTGGCGGAGCTCTCCGGGTTCTGAGTTAATTGCAGGTTCCTTTACTGTAATTACTCCAAAGCTCTTTAGTCTAATGAGAACATTGCTGCGGTTCTGTGTCGGTCAAGGCATCATGATTGGACCCCACCCCGCTCTTCAGACTCTATGCACACACCGACATGACCTTTGAACTTTGTGTGACAGCAAGGACATCACAGCAGGTCAAGACCTGACTGCCGATGCCGAGACTGAGGAATGGATGGATGGATGGATGGATGGATGGATGGATGGATGAGGGCTGGTGGAGTGATCGGTCTAGACAGTGTGTGAGACAGAAGAGGGGCTTGTTCTCTCCTGAGAGATTGCTTGCTATGAGGAAAGAGTGAGTGAGAAAAAGATGGTGGAGGGGTGAGGGGAAAAAGCTTTTTAAAAAGGATGTCCTCAGCAGACTCTTTCTGCAAGACTTCCCGAGAAAAGAGGCAGACACAGACAGACAGACAGACAGACACAGACAGACAGACAGACAAGACAGTCACACACACACATCCCAAATATTAAACTTCACATTCCCTAAAATGCATTGCAGATTCATGGACAAACAGCACACAGACTAACATACACATACTCTGGTGTAAATCTTTCACAACAACTGCTTAGGGAATGTGGGAATATTCCATTACTATTTCACTGGATATTCCACGTCCCACTTACCCTGTACTCTCTGTGCACGAGGTCACTGAACCTCTACTCAATCCCAACGCTTGACACAAGCTGGCTCCCATACATCTCAATGTGGAGCCAGGCCAGCGTGGCACAAGCTCTTCACATGGCTTTAAATACGCTGATGCTATTAGCCTCAGCCACTGGTCCAGGCCAGACGCCCTTAAACATACTCCTCAGTGACGGGCCTGAGATTTCGCAGAATTAGATATTTGTGAGCAAAGACTTAGCGTCCCCCTGAACCAGGCGCTCAAATCGCATCCCAGACACATTCCCATCTGCTGATCCCGAATTACATGTGGGCCTGAAAGAGCAGCTATTTCCAGAAAGACTCTTCAAACCCTTTTACATAAGGTCGGCTGGACTTTCAGCTCCCTGCTGTCCAAGCACATGGAGGACTAAGGTCCTCTAAGGTTTTGGCTTGGATGATTTTAACAAGATGGTCATTTCTTGGGAAGAGTATGTCCAGCAATAAGAATAAAAAGGGTCAGTTTTTCCTAGAACATCACAGTGGATACTGATAGTTTAATTCTTTAAAGAATTGATGGCCTTGCTACTACCACCAAACTGTAGGCAAAAAGTAAATTCTTCATAGCTGACAACTACAAAAAGGTGTAATCACCAAAGAACATCCTGATGGGCTCTGGACAGAAACCAACACAGAGACTGAGACTGAGAATCTTATGAAAAATACCTTTACCAGATATTCTGGGATATAAATCAAAGTATTGGTGATCTGTCAAAACAAACTAAAATTCAAATACTTGTTCCAAGAAAAACATAATTTGGCTAGATGGCTCTGCTGAGATCACAACGAAGGCTCTCTCGGCAATCACATGTAATCTATAGCTCCATAAAAAGCAGGTCTGGTCCGGTAGCTTTCTCAGCCAACGTTTAGCACACATTTACTTGTGCAACCCCAGCCACCTTTATTTAAGACAGGTATACACTTAAGTCGCCCACGTAAGCCACCATTTGCTTATGTTCCCTATATGGCCTTATTATGTAAATGCATGGTATCGCCATGATTGGATTAGCGAGCACATGGCGATTATCCTGTTGTTCCTTACACCACAGGCAAGTCTGTTGGAGGTTCTGAGGTGAGGGGAAATGGGGGGGCGCTAGAAGAATCATGAGGTGAAGGCAGAGGAGGTCGAGGGGTCTCGATTGTTGTTGACGGCTAACACAGGGAGGAAGCGCAGCGCATGAGGAACGCTTTGAAGTTTCTGCATGGCTTCCTCTTTGTTACAAGACTGATAGGCCAGTATTAATATTAGTGCAGTCAGGTTATGCCCACAACTACCCTTCAAAGCTAATAGACAGCAGGAAAACTACGTATGGAATTTTCCGTATGGTATAGTATGGTAACTACTGGTGATTTACAAGTATTTGGCAATGTTGACAAATTATGGCATTAAATTCTCCATGGATGTTTTTATGGTTGACTCTGGTTGGTGGTTATGGCATTACAGTGCAGACTGGCCTCATTTGATGGAAGTACAGTTGGACCCGTTTTGAATTCAATTTGAATCTTTTTATTTTATCAGGGAGACAGCTTTGGATATGCTGATGCCATGATAGATCAAGGCCATCAACCTACGCACACAGCAACACAGACACACACATATCTGCATGCACACACATACACAGGTAAAGGAGCGGAAACGTTTGATAAGCAGCAACAGGTGGCGTGTACAAGCATGTGAGCATGAATGTGTGTATGTGTGTGTGCTTGTGTGGTCTCTGACACCTGTGGTCTCAGTTTCCTTGTGTTACTATTTGTACACTATTTTCAGGGTATTTCTTTCAAAGGTCTCAGGCAAACATACTGCATGCCTAAGCCTACAAACACACATATGCGCATATATACAGTGTACACACACACACACATACGTCACATATGTGTGTGTGTATGTTGATCCAAAAAGTAGTAGAGAAAATTTGCATTTGCACAAAGACACACCCAATGGAGAATGGCAATTTTTTTAGTCCTGGTGTTGGTACTCATAACAACTCACTTCCTCTGACTTACTGGCATTTCCTGTTAGCTGTGATTCATGTCTGTGCCATCTAATCACCTCTTACTCCTTTATGATTTTATGATATATATATTTTATTCTCTCTCACACACACACATAACTGTTCGGCCTCTTTTAGTCATGCTACCTCACACTCAGACAGTACAGCAGTAGGTCAATATCAATGGTCACAATATCCCTATTTTTGGCTATTTGCCTTCTCTTCTCTCTTCCCACAATTCCGTTGTAGGACTTCCAAAACGTTGGGAATGTGCCGTCATTGGCCAGGGCAGGAAGTGAGCAAGCTGTGTAAAAAGTTAACTCTGTTACTCTTCTGGGATTTCAGAGGTCATCACATGTAACCGATTAGATGATTTGGTCCAACATAAGTCTGCCATTGTTGGCCTCACTAAACATGTTTGTAAATGTTCAAGCTACTGGGAGGAGTAAGAGGCAAAAAAAGAGAGTATAAAAGCTGAGAAGAAATATTGGCGGTCTGATGGCATGAGATTTGATTTTCACACAGCCATGAAAACGGTGGGCGAGCGTGTTCATTTTTCAGTGGAAGAAAAAAAAAAGCCCACCGTGCACAAGATTCTTGTTTCTCTGGCCTAGGAGTGTGACTGGCTGTCTTCTCTCCTCCTCCCCCTGACACATGACCCTGGCTCTCCATCTCTCACTTTGAGTAATCCTCACACCTCTTAGTTCCTGAAAATTACTTTCTGCTGTTTTTCCCATGAACTTGTGTTTACTTCTTCTATAGGCCTACCAACCGTTCTCTGTAAACATGTCATTTTTTTGTCTATGCCTGATATTTATAGGGTATAGGCGTTTGTCTGAGGAATATAAATATGCCTTATTATTCTAAATTGGTTTGACTAGGCTATATGACAATCTGACAGAAGGAGCCAACGGCGTCTGTGCCAACAAGATCCAGTTCAAACAAAAGCGCACGTGTTGCATAAAGAACACACACTCTGGCGCTCTCTCCCCTCTTTGCCATGATTCCCCTCTTCCTCTCCACTCTTTCTCCCTTTTCGCCTCTATTCAATTCCACGGGACAGGCCTTTCCCTCTTTCTCTCGAGCCACGTCTCCCTTGTTGTTCAAGAAGCGCCCTGCTACTCCAGTTTTCCACTACAGAAAGACCAGCCCACGTCCTTCCCAGCTGTGTAGGGGGTGACGCCGCCAAAAATGACTTTTTCACTGGGAAGCGACTCTCATTTCGCCTCCAGCTGGGCAAGCCTGTGACTGTGGCTCTATGCCACGCTGGCTTTCTCCAACCTCCTAGCCAAGTCATTTGCTTTTGGAGCACATTTTGAATAATAGAATCGGGGTAGTCACCACCGGAGTAGCCTATCTCTACCTATACCGTGGGGGGTGGTGGTTTGAATATCTGAAATGAGTTTGAATGATATTGGATTTATTATTTTAATTGTAAGAAGCGCCTCAGAGAAGATCAATTTTGTGATATGCACAGTGCAGCATTGAGGGGGAGGGGGTTAGAGACAGAGCAAAGCTTCGTCTCCACCACATGTTCATCTCTTTTGTCAACGAAAAGCGACCGGTCCTTCCTATCGACATTAGTTTTTGTCACCTTTGATTCATGCTGACTTAAGCCGCTTCCGTTGAGTTCTCATATTTAAGACGGTCCTGACAAAAAAAAGCATCTTTCTCCGGGTTAAAGAAAACAAATAGGCTAGCCTGAAATAGCCTAACACCTTCAACATATTTAGGCTATATAAAAAACTACAGTAGCCTACTAAAATGAGATTATGATCCGTAGCCTAAGGGACCTAGTGCTGTAGGCCTAATGTAAAGAAGAGCATGGCTGCTGCAATGGTTTGTAGGCAAAGGCCGAGATTGAACACATTACTCGTGTTAGTTTGAACAATAGAGCCGACAGCCAGGTAAACGGCTGTGGTTGAACAATGCCTTCTAACTGCTACCGAATAAAAGAGAAATTGCTCTGGCAGGCAACTCGACCAAGTTCCTGTAATGTTAGGATTCTTAGAATAGAATATGGGTCAATGCCAGATTGCTTGACTCACGTCCACGAATTAACCGTTCACAATGTGAGGGATCATTATTTTGACTGACGCCGATTGATTTAGCAATTATGTCATTAACATCTACAGCTGTCACAGGTATTGCAGCAGTTTTGTTGTATAGGCTACAACAGAAATATGATCGCCTAAAATCGAAGCACAGTATCCTAGCCCATATGCACGCTTAGGCTACTCAGTAACACCGCACGACAAGGATGTGAAGAGTATGCCACATTGTTGCACATCAGAATACTTTGTGGTAATACGGATTTATAATAACATTTGCTAGCTGCTGGCCTTCCGCTACATCTTACCTCGCAGTCGTACAGATCCGTTAGTTGGTCAATAATCCATTCTTCCAGATTCAGTCTCTTCCTTAATTCTTTCCGGTCGTATTTTACGGTCACCCTTCCCTGCTTCCGAACTGGAGTTTCGGGCTCCTCGGTACCAGTAGGCGTCTGGAAATACACGCGGGGCTGTGGGCTTGATTCCGGGCTTGTTACCGCCGCCATGGTCCGTCAATGTCCTCTTGATGCCGTGGGTGCAAACTCGGAGGTGTTCTTTTCTTCCCCGTGACGGTGTGCTGGTCAGTCAGCTTTGAAATGCCGCTACTACTGTGCTATTGTTCGCGACATGCAAATTTGCAAGGCATTTGGCAACTTTACGCGTTTAGAATGGCAGTTAAGGGTCATAGAGGATAAATTTGTAGACTCGTAATGTAGGCTAATAGCTCTTAACAATACAGCCACGCAGTTCACGATGAGTAGAGGAGTCCTTGCTTCAATTCGATCTCTGATTTGAAGCTGAAAAGTAGCCTACCTCTATTGCATCTAATTCAGTCAAAGCATCCGTTCCTCGTGGGTCCCTTATCTGTGAGTGTAAGAGTCTAAAATTCAGCTGGCGGTGATTTCCGGTCGGAACAACTTCGGAAAAGTTCTAGATTAAGTCAACTTATTATGACAATGAAAATGTAGCCTACAATAATAAATTAGTTTTCGCCCCAAGTTAACGACCTTTCTCTCCTGTCCGATCTGGTTTTGTTCCTCCTTTTCCCCTCTGCTTTCTTTCCGTGCCTCCCTTGCTGAATGGTGCAGTGCGAATAGACCCCCTCCTCCTTCAATATCTCTCTCTCTCTCTCTCTCTCTCTCTCTCTCTCTCTCTGTAAGTAGGCTCAAGGCACATATGTTCACACACTAACTTTCACTCAACCTGGTCATTAAGGCTTGAGAGAAAATATTTTGTTTTCAAAGAATAAATGTTTTGAGGACAATAATTTGATGACAACTATTTTTACATTTAATGTAACTTCTATTCAAACAAATAAGTTGTTTTTACCTTAAAAATCAACTTGTAGCCTACCAGCATATATCTTCATGTCAGATTGTGACCCATATCACATTAGAGTATCAATGTTTGACCAAAAATAATTTAAAAGCCACTATGTTTTCAGAGGGATTCACTGCAACTTTGTCGTTCTAAAAGGCCTGGCATGCTCTTGATTTACCTTAAGGGTAAAGCATTAGCACCCAGAAACTCACTGAACTTTTAACAACCGGGAAATACCAGCTGCAGGTCTTCAAGTGGAGAGGCAACATTCCTCCCAGTCAGGGGCGAGTGGCCTATTGTGTGAGTCACGGCGGGGGACAGATTCCCCGGTGAGAGAAGCCGAAACTTTTAATTAGTGGCACTGCAAAGTGTGCTGAGGAGCCACGCTGGCAAGCCCTCTTCCACCAACCTCGCCCCTACAGAATATTGGAATACCACAATACAGTAACCACAAGGCGTCGGAGTAGGGTGCCATGCAGGCGTTGGTTGGAAACAACTGGCTGTGGGGCCCTAACAACACAGGCGATTTCACTCCATGACGGGCGCACAACCCAGAAAGATACGAGGATAAATAATTCAGTGCTTTGCGTCTGGATCTTACAGTCCAATAGGCCCAGACATGCTAGCTTTAACACACTTTGACTGGGAAATGTACGTGCACACACTCACACACGCAGAGGCATGCACATGTAGGCCTACACACTGCAGGTATGCCCCATTAATCAAAATAATCTTAAACACAGAACCATTATACCACCATATCATAATATCAAAATATTACTAGAAAAGGGAGATGGGCTGACATCTGCGTACAGATTACATTCACATGCACATTTTAAAACAATTGAGCATGTAGTTTTTTTTTTCAATTACACTAGGGACAAGGGTCACTCAAATGCTAGCATGCAATATTTAAGATGGAGATGGCTGGGAAACCTGCATCAGACTATGTGTGCAATCTACATGTGTGTCCAGATATGTATTAGATACAGTGTGTGTGTGAAGCAAGTGAAGAGCTGATGGGCCTCTGTTCCCATAGTCAAAGACTGTATTACAGACTCATGGCTGGAATGGGAGTGAAGAGGCTTTATGTGTGAAAGTGCACGCACTGTACATGACTAAGTATTGGTCATGTGCACATGTGGTCTTTAGAGCTAGTGAAGGAGGAACTGTTGGTCTTAACATGTTTGCATTGGTTTCAGAGTGACCTTCCACAGCTTTCGCCGACTTGATGTGACACAAAAAACCCTGTCTGACTTTCAGAATGAGGTTTACATAAGACAGTTGGTTGAGTATCTTTAGCTGCCAAGTCTCTGCCAACCCAGGGAGTTAATTGTTGGAAGGCAAGAGAGAGAAAGTGTGTATGTGTGTGTGTGAAAGAGAGAGAGAGAGAGAGAGAGGGTTCAAGAGGACAATCTTAAGCCTGAGACGAGTTTAACACACAAATCTGCTCCTTAATCTCCCCGCCCACGATTCCACAGTTCACCCCATCAGCAGTAGTCACCCGGGCAACCAACTGGGAATTTGAGGGTTCAAAGGTCAACCTCTCACAGCCTCTAGGGTAATGAAGGCTGGCATCCTCCCAGACACATGATCACAATTTGTCCCTAAAGTAAATACAAACAACATTCATTCCATAGACAAAGCTTGGCAGCTTGTTTTGTGTCCATTGTGAGTGTCGGCCAGACATTTTCTCGTTGTTTGGGTCACTTCTCGATGTCAATACTGCCACCTGGCTGAGGATACTGAGGTGACATTCACATACTTGTGGTTTCTGCTGAGTTGAGGGAGTTGAGACGTCAGACGTACAAAGCTGTTCAAAAACACAGGTCTGAACAGAAGCTTTAAAATACTACTCCTGGTAAACTATGTGTTTTAATATCAAATAAGGAAGTAGAGCTGGGAGACCAAGCCAGTATTTTTATTAGACTGAATAAAATGTCACAGTGGGGACAGGAATGCCCCCAGCCACTGCAGAGTGTGGCCTCATGTGGAACAACAACAACAACAACAGAGAGAGTGAGATAGAGAGGGGGCAGAGAGAAAAAGATAGAGAGGCAGAGTAAGAGAGAGAGTGAGGCAGAGTGAGAGAGAAATAGAGAGAGAGATGCAGAGTGAGAAAGAGAGAGAGAGAGAAAGAGAGAGGCAGACAGGGAGGAGGGAGATTGCAGTGGAATGGAGGGTGAAAATGACCTATATTTAGCACAGAACTCATTACTTCCAGATCTCTGATGACAACAATGGCGGAGAGATAAAGGGGAGAAAGAGAGGCTAATTGGGGAAGTTTTAGGGTAAACCTGTGAAAACCTAGATGAGTGGACAAGGAGGCATTAAGCTCACAGTATTACTTATGCAATGACAATAGAGTTGAGCCTAATCTAAATGTCAGCAGTGGGGTATATACGTAGCTGTGAGTGGAGTTATACACAGAGCCCACTTAAGGAGATGAATGAGGCAAGAGTTCGTCAGAGTTTACACACAAGTAGCTGGGATATGCTCAAGCAAACATCAGCAGGCCTACAGCAACATTACAATATGTGTTGACCAAATATATATATATATATAGACCCTTTCAACAATAACAACAAAAACAATGCTTGAACGTTCTATTTGGGCCCCAATCTACTTCCTCTGCATTAAGATAACATATGGAATGTTAAAAAGGAAGTCTTGTGGGGCCAACTATGATGCTGATAATGGAACTCTCTTGAAAGGGTCCATATATATATATATTATAATTTAAATGTAATGTTAAACCATAAATATGTTCTGATTCCAATGTTATACACATTTCTTAGTCGTGCCACAGTATTCTTTATATTCTTCTTATTTATGACAACAGATTATTGAATAAGTAATTAATGTTCGATGGAAAACATAGGCTAAGTTAGAAAGCTAAAAAAGGTATATCTTGTTTTTAGGTTTGTTTCTTTCATTTTTACAGCTGTTTTATTATTATTACTTTGTTGGGACTATGTAATTCAAAGAGCAAACAGCACACAACAAAACACAACATTAGGATTTGTGTCTGAGGGAAAAAGTGATGGACACGGACCCATTGAATTAATATGGGATTTCCATCAACATCAGAAACAAAATGAACACAGCATTCATCTTGCTTTTCGATGAACATCTGCCACTGCCACTTCACTACCTTTGCTTACATCAGCACTATATTATATTGAGAGTTCAGGTAGCCTAATGGCAAGGTGCCAATTGAACAGATGATTGCTTTTACAAATGAGGCTCCAGCAAAGGGGCAAAGTTAAAGGAGACAAACAGAAATGACTATGGGAATGGAGTGACTGTTACACTGACTGACTGTGACTGATCAAATTTAATTTGAGCCGAAGCTGATTCATCTGAGCCCTACCAATCAAATTTCACAACAGTTTCAACTCTGAAATATGACCCTTTTATCCGTTTTGCTTACACGATCAGATGATGCACTATGTAGGCTGAGTCATGATCGAGTTAACTTCCAGTTCACTGCAATGGAGTTGGTAATGCTGCCTAATGACCACTAGGGGGTGGAAGTGGATAGTTAATCTAAAGATAAGGGGCACGCGTAGACAGCACAAGGGCGTCTGTGTTTTAACAATGAGGCTTTTGAAGCCTTCCCCCCCCTTTGCCACCGGCCAACATTTTTGCTTTTTACGGAGTAACGTGATCACATACCCTGGCTACTGTTGTCAAGAGTTTTCCATTAAGACATGAGGGAAGAAAAAAGAATGAAACAAATGAAACAAATATCTGGATGAGGTGAACATGACAATGTAAGTTTGTAAATCATTAAAAGAGGTCATGGGGTCATACGCTGGGCCACGGCAGTTTTAATGTTACACCAAACAACTTTGACAAGATTTTGGAAAGATTCTTGAAAGATTGAAGTATTTTAGCTAATGCCCCCCCCCCCCCCATTCAAACTTTTTTCGAAAGACTCCAATCTTTTCCCAAATCTTGTCAAAGTTGTTTGGTGTAAGAAGGCCATTAGTCGCATTCGTTCAGTCATGCAGATCGGACAGCCTCAGATAGGAAGCCATGAATAATTGTCAATCATTTCCTCTCCAAGTTTTAAATAGGCCTGTTCTTCATTTCTCAAACCCCTCATCTCATGCAGGCCCTGTGGTCTTTCATGCGGTGCAATGGAGATGTATGTATTTAAATCACAGCAGAGACGCCATGAAAACAGACATAGGCCTGTCAGTCTGATAGCTCAGTCAGTCACAGATGTATCTGACAGTCGGTGTAGAAACAGGGATGCTTATCGTGGATGTTTGAAGTGATAGGCCTATGCTGATGTTTTTATATTTCAGTGAAGCTTCAATTTCTGAATTTGAAAACATATTTCTAAAATATGTAGACTACAGTATAATAAGAAATGTGATTGAATGGTTTGACTTTAGTTGCATATTGTATTCACATTTAAGTGTATGGGCCTTCTTCGCAAGCTATTTAGGTGTCCAATGAGGACCGCGGGTCCAGTTATGGAGTGGGGCGGGTGGGGGTTGACCAATATCCACAGGTGTGGACAGCTCCGAGGTTTCACATGGCATTTTTTTTTCCAGTGCCGCTGACGGAACTGTCAAGTGCAGACAGTCCTCCAGGAATGCCACGGCCATAGATTACGTGGCTTTCAAAAGCCAGCTGCAGGGTGGGTGGAACTGGGGGAACTATGTTCATTGCACATGTGTTTGGCAAACATGCAACGACACAAAGAAGACAAGTTAGGTGTTTTTGAGCGTTTCGGCGCGCCAATGTAACACCAAAATAAAGCTATCAGGCAGTGTTTTGGTCGAATCATTTGTGCAGAATAGTTTGAGCGGACCTGTTGATACTTGTCCCAGCCAACAGCTGAATGACTAGCTAGAGGTTAGGCCTGCACGTAGGCTACAGTTGCTTTTCCCGACTGAATCTCTCGGAACCTACCAACAGCTGACGGAACTTGGCCGAACTCAAGGGAACTAAACGTTAGGCCATTCTTTCAAATTCACAAACTAACGCAGACGCTGGGGGAACGTAGTTTTTTTGTCCCACAACTGTAGGTCATGCCTACTAGCAGGCATAGTGAATCTCTTTCCTAAGACAATTGCACAGAAATATATTCACAGCAAAAAATCCAATTCGGAAAATTCGTCTGGGATGTAAATCTAGTTCCGCACATGCCATATTTGACATTCTTTCAGGGTGGTGTAGTTGAAATTACTCCAGAAAGTTCCCTCCAAACGGGCCCTTTAAGAGAATTCCATAAAATATTTGACAATGTCTTTACCCTATTCTCTTGCGTTTCTGGAGTGTTTAATCCCGCCATAGTCTCATTCTCATGCACGAGGAACACGCCTCTTAAAGAAAAAAGGAATGACAACGTTAAATGCCAGTCTGTAAGGACAGAAAAAACACTCCCCCGACTGTTCGTTTTCCCTTCACTTCCTTACTCTCTCTCCTTCCCTGTCCTTCTCTCGCTCCCCCTCTCACTCGCGTATTTCTAGAAAACATGAAGGGAAAAGAAGGGAAGATTCCGGCGAGGACGAAAGTCAAGTGAAAGTTTTAAGAAGCTTTCGAAGGTCTGGTAGGAAGGGCAACTTTGGAGAGCGGATGGACGGGAGGAAGGAAAAGATCAATTCAGCTGTATGGCATGATAAACGGATAAACATAAACACTGCTTGAAATCATAAACTCCAATCAACTGCGCAGCGCCATTCGCCACTCGTCGCCCCCTGTGCCCTGAATGTGTGACTTTGAACTGGGTGATTTTTGCAAGCTTTTTTTCTGTTGCCTCTGTCCTGAACAGAAGAGACAGGGCGTTTGACAATTCCGAACTCTCCCCGGAAAAAATCTTAAAATTAAGGAGTAGGGTGCCGAACAGGGCAAGACGCCGAAATGGCTGGGGCGAAGCCGGGAGTTCACGCTCTGCAACTCAAACCGGTGTCCGTCCATGAAACACTGAAACGGGGAAGCAAATTTATCAAATGGGATGAGGTAAGTGCAATGTCGTTTATTAGCCTACGTCCAAACAACAAACCGAATCACCAAACACACAAGGCAAACTTATTTAACTGTTTGATTAGATCGGATTTGTAATATATGACTACTAGGGTTATCACGTTAACAACTCAGACTCATTTAGCAGGCAGTTGCGAACGACTGACACCCGATGACACGAGCAAGCAACCAGTGGCTTCTGATATCTGTTGAATTCTTGTCAAGCAAGTTTCTCTTTGGAAGAAATGTAGATACCTTATTGGTTTCTTTCCGCGTTATCCGTTCAGACATAACCTACCATTGTTACAGGTTATTGTAGCCTATCGATGTACGGTGCATTTTTATATATTGTGCGTCAGGAGGGGACTTTTTTGCCAAACTAAACACTAGTAGCAAATCTATTGTTTGGCTGTAGCCTAAAGTCAAAATAAACGAATGCATTGTTTTGGGGGGAGGACCTCACTATCTCCGCTTCAGAACCTTTTTCTTCCGCGTACTTTCTCTCCTGGCAACATCTTGTGTGTGCCTGGTTCTCTCTGCATTTGCATGCGCCCAAGCATATGCTTTCCAGTGTATGGTTGCCTGTTCGGGAAGGAGAAAAAAACAAGAATACTGTACCCAGTGGGCTACCCAGTTCTGCTACAGTAAAATGTGTCCCGATTTATTGTGTGATTGAAAGCGACTTCAGCTGACGCATATTAAACTAGAGTAGGAGCAGCAGGATCTGGCCTCTTGCCTTATGCTCCACCTAACGATAGCACTATTGTTGTGTAAGTGACCAAGTGCCTTTGTGCCAAGGTGCGTGTGTGTGTTGATGGGATCATTTATCCATTAGGTCTAAATCACTTACAGCAGTTTTATAGTGGGTGTTGAAGGCAGCCAAATGCTTTTCAAGTTCTGTGCAAATGTCTTTGAATAAGGTCGTTGTTGGCAATAGCCTACTTAAAAGAATTAATGGCAATTTACTCTAATGATACTAATGATACTACTCTAGTGAACCTTGCAACTCATCTGGTTACATTATTGATGATGAATGCATCTCGTGCAGAAAATTCTCATACACCATGCATAGTTAAAAATTGTGTGTTTCTGTCTGTGTGTGTGTCTGTTTGTGTGTGTGTGTGCATGTGCACGTGAGGGAGAGAGGTAGCAAGAGCGGTAAGGGGGGTATACAGTGAGTGAGCTGGTCAGTTGGCATTTTAAATTGGCATCAAACATGGTAGTCAAACAGACAAGAGAGCCAGACACACACACACACACACACACACACACACACACACACACACACACACACACAGCGGACAAAGCACAGACCACACCATGCAAGCTGACCTTGAGGTTAATGATTTTTGAGAATGAACATGCTGTACCAGCACTGATCACTGTCTAGCTGTCCAG
>NC_055974.1:8935540-8973040 GCF_018492685.1 Alosa sapidissima
AAGTGTTGACATCTGAATGCGGCAGTGCAGATATAGGTTATGTAAGCAGAGTCATTTTAAAGGCATGTGCAGGCCTCCGATTGGTGGAGACTAATGAATTAATGGACTATGCAGAATTAATGTCTTGAGCCTTGAGGCAGCATTTACTGGCTGAACTTGTCTTCAGGAGTACAGCACACCATGTCCCTTGTAACCTCAAGCAGCGTCCTTTATAAAATGGCCGACTATCTAATCTACCACCTACTAGGCGTGTTATTGAGAACTCTTTAGTGACCCGTCTTCCTCTTTGAGCAGAGGTGTGAGAGAATGTCGCCAAAATAAGGAGTCGTCTCAGCAGGTATACAAGAGGATGTGCTAAAGTGTAGCGTAGTTTAGCCTTGGAGAAATGCAGCACCATTCTTCTTCTAGAGCCACACAAGGCCACTCTCAATGAACTCAATGAGCTTGTCTCTATTCTGCGTTTGCAATTGAGTTAATTAGGCAGTAATTCCTGTCAGGTTATGATGATGAAGTGCTCGTTGGAACTGGAGGTGGATTTGCCTGTGGGGCTGAGCAGATAAGAGTTATTGGCCCCCAGTGTCCAGACTACGATGGTTGCCAGGTTCCTTTGATAAATGTTAGATGGATGAATAAATAGGTGGAGGAGTGGAGAGAAGGGTGGAGGAGTGGAGAGAAGAATGGAGAAGGATGGAGAGCGAGAAGGAAAGGAAGAGCCTGAGGGGGTGGCTAAAGGTTAAGTGTACCCACATGTGAATGGTGGGAAGTTGAGTTTGAGACACACATAAACACACACACACACACACACACATACACACACATACACACACACTACAACGCCATGTCTATGGCAGTCAGGCTTCACTCTTGGCCTCTTTTTTTTTTCTACTTTTTGCTCTCTCTCTCCTTTCTTTTTTTCTCTCTCTCTCTCTCTCTGTCTCTCATGAGCTGTGTGTCTCTTGCTTCCCCTCCCCTCTGTCTCTGGAGTCCAAAGGTGAATCACTAACATCAACCTTTGCCATGTTACCAAAGTGTTGACTCATAGGCCCGACACAAACACACACACACACATACACACACACACACACAAACAGGAATCTGTGTGTTGGCCACAGAGGCCTGCTGGAGGCCTGTGTGATCTAAGAAACTGCAGATTCATTTCACCACGCTCAGTATGTTCAAAATCAGTTACCAGATGACATTCCCTCTCAATTCACTTTTAGATTCTCTCTCTCTCTCGCTCTCTCTCTCTCTCTCTCTCTCTCTCTCTCTCTCTCTCTCTCTTGGTCTCTATCTCTTTCTTCTCTTTCTCTCATTCTTACATATCAGTCACTCCTTCTCTCGCCCATTTTCTGACCACTCTTTTCTTCCACTCCCACTTTCCTTCTCTCTCGGGCGTGTGCTTGTGTGTGTGCGTGTGTGTGCTTGTGTGTGTGTGTGTGTGTGCGTGCAGACGCTTGGTGTGCTGGTGTGCTTGGCTGGACTCTAGGCACAGTGCTCTGTGCCATTTGCCGGCCGTTTAAAGTGCACTGAATCATGGCGGATTGTTGTTATGAGAGACATTAAAGCCGTGTAAATACAATACGGCAAATACAGCAGCAAGCGTCGGCTGAATAAATACCAGTAAATAGCTGGGATAGCTTCAGCATGAGGCCTATGAGCTGCTAGCCCTGCAGTCCTGTGTGTGTGTGTGTGTGTGTGTGTGTGTATATGTGCGCGTGTGCTTGTGCGTGCATGTGTATGTCAATATGTATCTGTCTATGGTTGTGTGTGTGTTTTCACGAATGTGAGAAGTGTGTGTGTGTGTGTGTGTGTGTGTGTGAGTGTGAGGTGCAAGACGGAATGCTTAATCGTCCACTCCATCATTTCTAAGGCCCAGCTTGGACATGCGAGTGGTCGTAAACCTTAGTCCTTTCACACTGGTCCACTCAGCAGCCCTGTGTGTGCTCAATCTGATGCACATCTAGTGGAGATACAGCTGTTCAAATTGCATGGAATCCCCGAAGATGCCATCAGGGAACAGCTATTTACGACCCCACCATTCTCACAAGATCTTGAGTTATTTATGTCCTTATCTCAAGATAATGAAACTTTGTTTCCCCAAGATAAAGTTAAATTCAATTGATATTTCAGCGAAGTGAAATATATTGTTGATCCGCCTGGCAAAGAGGGATTAGGAGACAGATTATGTCTCTGTCTAGGTTATCAGATATGCGGTACACTGAAGTAAAAAAAAAAAAACTTTCTTTGTTTGTGTGTATGTGTGGGGGGGGACTCTCTCTCTCTCTCTCTCTCTCTCTCTCTCTCACTCTCTCACTCTCTGTCTGTATGTGTGTGTGCATGTGTTCTTGAAGGGGCCAAGACCACACTTGGAAACAGAAGTGGGCCTTGCGTGCATCTCATTGTTTGGAAGGATTATGATGAGAGGGTGTTTGACAGTTGTCGAATTCCATGGTGTGCGTGTGTGAAGAAGCAAGTGAGCTTGTTGTGAGAACCAAACTGAAGACACTTTGTTGGTGGCATTTGCTCAAATAAGAATAACCCACATGTAATACTCATGCACTTCTTAATGAAAACCTAATGGTTGAGGGTTGCAGTCCTCCAATCCCATCAATGACCCCTCATCCCACCCCACCACACACACACACACACACACACACACACACCCTTACTCGTTTACGCAGTAAACAGGGCGCACATCAAAGAGCTCCCTCGAGCACTGGCTCTATCTTTACCACCCTCTCCTCCTCCTCTAGTCCTTACCTTTTCATATTGAAATGGAACACCTGAATGCCCCTTACACACACACACACACACACACACACATACACACTCACACTCATCAAACACAAACACACACACACACACACTCATCAAGCACACAAACAAACCCAACAGGGGCTCTTGCGTAAACACAGAGGCCCAGACCGGGCTGCGGTCATTCAGCTGGTGTGCTGTGTGTGGCTCTCCGCTGTGGCCACGGCAACGATGGCAGTCCAGTCTGGCTCCAGTAGGGAGCTCCTCCTCACATCAAAAGCAGCATGCTGCTACTGCTGATGCTGAAGTGTAAACGACCGGCGTGACAATGCAATGACGAGTCCAAGCACATGCCAGGAACGGCCAAAGGCAGGAAGGGAGGAGGTGGGGAATGTGTGATGATGAAGGAGGATAGAAGATGACATATATATATATATATATATATAGCCATTTGCTTTCTTGGAGCTTGGGGTGTGGTGCTGTCGGATTTCTTGGAGAGCAGCTTTTCTTGGAAATCTCCTCGATGGACTGGTGAGAGGAATGTCATCCTGTGGAGCGACTCACTGTATTCTGATTCAAGTTCACACAGGCCCTAATATATGCCACCCTCATCTGACTCCATCTGCCTCTTCTGTCTTCACTCACTCACTCTCTTTCTTTCTCTCTCACTCACTCACTCACTCTCTCTCTCTCTTTCTTTCTCTCTCTCTCTCTCTCTCTCTCTCTCTCTCTCTCTCTCTCTCTCTCTCTCTCTCTCTCTCGCACACACACACACCCCTCTCTTTTTCTCTTTCTCCCTCTACTTCTCTCTCTCTCCCACCTCTCTCTTTCTCTCACTTTTCATGCAAAGTGAACTTGTCTCCCACATTATCAGCCTTTCGGGTCGTCAAGGAGACCAAAGCTGTGAAGCCATAAAAGAATTCCGTTCCATGTCATTAATGAATTATTGCAACCCCCCGTTGCTATCGCCTTCTCCAACACTAAAGTCCACCTCCTAAATGTAAACTCAAATACACGAACACACACACACACACACACACACACAAACACACACAGGAATTTGTTTGCTTATTTAAGACAGCAGCAAGTTCAAGCTTAGGATATTAAAATGGAAGTGTGTGTGTGTGTGTCTGTCTGTGTGTGTGTGTGTGTCTGTCTCTGTCTGTCTGTGTGTGTCTGTCTGTGTGTGTGTGTCTGTGTGTGTGTGATAAAGATGGTTGCTTATGAGATTTGGTGAGGAAAGGTCAGAATCTTATCTCCAGACAAAGGGAAAAGCTCATATGAGTCTCTAAACCCTCATAAAACAGATGAAAAGAGAAGGTTTATTCTCTAAGCATGGCAATAAGAAGGGAGGTGAAGAAACCAGATGGGTTGAACCTTCCTTTTCTTGGTTCCCTTGTCTTTCTGATAACCTTTTTGCGTGGGCCCCTTCTCCCAGACTGGTTGACCGTACATGGCCATCAAATCCCGTAAAAGCTCTCGACTGTCTTCCTTGGACTCATGTCTCTCACACGCTCTCTCTCTCTGTTCCTCATCACCCGGTTTTGCTCTCAGTGATCTCACTCACCACTGTGTCAAAAGCACTCACATGTTCTCTCATTCCTCCTTACGTTCTTCCTTGTGTCTTTTTCTTTCTTTCTTTCTTTCTTTCTTTCTTTCTTTCTTTCTTTCTTTCTTTCTTGTCTCTCTATCACTATCTCCATCTTGATCTCTAACGTTTTCTAACGTTGTCTTTCGCACTTTCTCTCTCTCTTTTTTTTTTCTTTCTTTCCGGGTTCTCATAAAGCATGCATTTCCCTCTTCTCTTGGGACAGTTTACAAAACCCCATGGCTACTACATCCTTGTCCCTCCAGGCAGCTCCTCCATCAGTCCTCCCTGTGGTTTACACATTACCGCTCTCTGTGGTTTCAGATAGCTTTCATGGCCTCACTGGACCAGGCCTGGGTTGATGCCCTATGCCTTATCGAGTGTCTCTCTCTGTGAGTGTCTCTGTGTGTGTGTGTGTGTGTGTGTGTGTGTGTGTGTGTGTGTGTGTGGATGTTCATCTGATGCCAGGGTGTCTAGGATGTCTCGGATCCAGGAAGCCTAGTCATCACGTTGGCTTCACCCCTGGCAGAATAAGAGTTGTTCTTGGATGTGTGACATGCATCTCCAGTGTGTGTGTGTGTGAGTGTGTGTCAGGCAGAGCAAGAAAGTTCAGGAGAAAAAAGGAGTTTTGAGCTAGAAAGGAAGGGGGTTCAGAAAGCCTGTGTGAGTGTGCAAGTCATGTGCTAGACTGTAAGCCCGTCCATTATAACTTCCACAATGCATTTGTCGTAAATGGCATTAATGTGGTTTTGTGCTGGTCTTTTAGGACAACCACACCGGATTGCTTGTCAAACAAATCAATGACTGCTTGGCTTGGTTGTGGATGTTAATATGCCCGGATAGAGCTTGTGGCTTTAAATCTTGTCACCACAAAAGCAATGCCTTTATAACTTTACTCTAGTTCTAATGCATCCACATGAACTATTTCCACTTTATGTAACCTTAGCCTCCACATGTTGGCACCTTTCAGAGTGTTCAGCTACACATTTATTTATTTTATTGTCCTTTGGCTTAATGTGTTTGTTTGTTTGTTTGTTTGTTTATGTTTAGGAACCCAGCACCGGCCAGCCCTCGCTCATCACCCTCAAGGTGGACCCAGAGGGATTCTTCCTGTACTGGACGGGCGGTGCGACCCTGGTCAGTATCTTCCTCTGTTTACATGTTCATTTCCACACTCTCGTGCCTCGGCTCTGCTCTGTGCTTACTTTACACGCCAAGGGCCCGTTTCCCATCCCTGGCCCGCGGCTTCGGTCCACCTCACGGTCATTGTGTGGGATCATCTCACCCATTCATTTACACTTGATACCTCCTTTTATTTTAGGCTTCCTCTGTTATTACCTCCCGTAACTTCATCCGTCTTTCTTTTCTCTTGCTCACTCTTTCTTTTTTTCTTTCTTCCTTTCTTTCTCTCTTCCTTTCTTTCACTCCACCCTATCTCTGTTCTCTGCCCCTCCCCCTCTCTCTCTCTCTCTCTCTCTCTCTCTCTCTCTCTCTCTCTCTCTTGTGCCAATTAGAGCGATTGGCCCATCATGTGAGTCCCCATGAATTGAATCAAATTTCGGCTCCGCAAATTAAATCAGCTCTTCCTCTCCTCTCTCCTCTCCTCTCCACCTCCAACCTCTTCACTTCAGCTCTCTCTGTCTTTCTTTACTCTCTTTGCTGCTCTGTTGTTTTCCTTACAATGCCCCCCCCCCTCTCTCTCCCTCCTTGTTTTTATGTTCTTTTATATCTATCTTTCAGGCATGTGTGGTATGTGGACAGTTAAAGTGACCAGTGACATTTATATGGTGAAACACAGAATATTTCCATGATGCTCCCCTGCTCTCACTTTCTCATCTCTCATCTCTCTCTCTCTCTCTGTGTGCGTGTGTGTGTCTCTGTGTTTCCTGGGGAGAAATGAGTACCGAGGACTGCATATCCTTCCTAAGTGTGCCAGCACTTTACACGTCTGACTGTTTCCATGTGTTATGGAGATGTCTGTGAGCTTACATGGCGATGGGTGTGGCAGATGCAATGTTTCTGTGAGTGTGTGTGTGTGTGTGTGTGTGTGTGCGCGTGCGTGTGCATGAGCCTGTGCATGTGTATGCACGCTTGTGAGTGTGTGTGTGTGCAAGCTTCCGTGTGCATGTGTACTCAAGTGTGTGTGTGTGTGTGTGTGTGTGTGTGTGTGTGTGTGTGTTCGTGTTCAAGTGTGTGAGTGTGTTCAAGCCTGTGTGCGTGCGTGTGTGTGTGTGTGTGTTCAAGCCTGTGTGTGTGTGTGTGTGTGTGTGTGTGTGTGTGTTCAAGCCTGTGTGAGTGTGTGTGTGCGTGGCGTACAGTAGTAGGACACTAGGGCATAGCTTGCCGGAGGAGACGCGGTGGCACTGTTTAGTGTTGGGTGCCGGGGCCCCGGGGGATCCCCATCCCTCACAATATATAGAAAAGAGGCCAATCATCTCTCCAGTAACTGCCAATCGCGACACCATTTGATCCTGCTATTCTTGCTGTTCCTGACATGCGCAGCATGTGTGTGTGTGTGTGAGCCAGCCTTCACAATACGCGTGCACCACTTCTCTCCTTTCCAAGTAGAAGAAGGTTGCTGAAAGTCAAGCCCACTTCCACGAAGCCTGGGTCTGTCGTCGCACCTTCATCATTGCACACATATATTACACATGTGATGGTGTTGGGCTTTTTGGATAGCTGTGCAACATGTTTGGTGAAGAGTTGACTTGTTCACACACGACATACAGTAGTTTGGTGGAGGTTTTGGGTAAAAATATGAACTACATGAAAGATTGCATCAGCATAGAATATTAGACTGTGTGTGTGTGTGTGTGTGTGTGTGTGTGTGTGTGTGCGCGCGTGTGTGTTTGTGTGTGTGATTGGGTTTCCAGTAAAGTATGTGACTTTTTTTTAAATTTTTTTCCTGATAAGAAAAAGCAAATCCATGGCTATACTTTCCTTTCCTTCTCTCACACTCTCTCTCTTTCTCTCTTTATCTCTCTCTCTTGCTCTTGCTGTCAGCCTCGCTCTCTTGCACTCTTTCTGAGACCTGGTCTTTATCACTAGCTACTTAGAGTCTCGTCCGGATCTGTCTGTGTGTGTGTGTACATGTGGCTAATCCCCCTTTCAAACTCTGTGTGTGTGAGCGTGTGTGAATGAGTGTGAGTGAGAGATGAAGTGTGAAAGAGTGAACTTGACAGTATTAACTGTAAGCTGACTCATTACATTTGCGTTTGTCATTCAATGGGTTAGGGCTTTGCATTCATAATGGCAGATGAATTTTCATGTGGCACCATTATCAGATGCTCGTATTCGTTAAATAAGCAAATGTCTTTCTCAACACTTTCTCAGAGTGTGAGTGTGTGTGTCTGTCTGTCTCTCTCTCTCTCTCTCTCTCTCTCTCTCTCTCTCAATTCAGTTCAATTCAAGGTAGCTTTATTGGCATGACAAATATTTCTTTGCATTGCCAAAGCAGGACGTCAAACAATACAATACAGAACATACAATAGATAAGACATTTAGACATATAAACTGGTGTGTGTGTTTGTGTGTGTATCTCATGTGTTTTGAGTATAGTGTTTTCTTTGTGTTCTCTCTCTCTCTCCCTGTATGTATATGTTTGGTAGTTCTGCATGTAATTCTCTCCACTCATAGTTTGTCAGTTGAAGTAAAACATTCTGACTGTTTTGTCCTATGGGCCTGGGATACCTTACCTGTCTCTTCTCAGACTGATGCTTGTCTTGTATGAGTGGACGCAGCTCCAGTGCCCACTCCAACCACCCCTCGGGAATATTTTACTCGGAATGACAAAAAAAAAAAAGAAACTGTCCATGTAAACGTGGTTACTGTGGACATGGGAAGGGTTCCACTTTTTACACAAGCTTTAGGCACCACTTAAGGACAGGAGCAGCTAAAGGTGTGTGTGTGTGTGTGTGTCTGTGCGTGTGTGTATCAGGGCTGCTGGCGTCTTGCCTAATGTAGTGCCCAGTGCTATTGCATTTGGCTGTCTTTTTAATGGGGAAACTGATCGGCTCAGGCTAATTTTCTGTTGACATGGGCCTATATAGTGCTCAGGCTGAAGTCTGAATGAGTGGCCTATCCATCAGGGCCAGTCTGGCGCTAATGTGGCAGGCCAGGGCTCTCAGCAGCCAGTAATGGCCGAGCTGTTAGCCAACATTAGATTGTATCCATATCTGGGCTGCATTAGTGTGAACTTCTACACACACACACACACACACACACACACAACACACAACACACACACACACACTCATTAGGAGATTGTCATCCATTTTGACAATTCGCCTGTCCAGTTTTATTGCAAGCTGTCCTCCTCTATTGCACCCCCCCCCCAATCTGAACACTGCGAGCTTACAGTATATATTGACTTGGATACATTATGTCACATCCGCCTCATGTAACACTCTCTGGAATGTGTCTGTGATCTTGTGCAGTCTCGCCTCTACTTTCAGTTTCTTTTCGTTTTCACTCTCTCTCTCTCTCGCTCTCTCGCTCTGTCTCTCTCTCACTCTTGCTCTCTGTCTCTCCTTCCTGTTTGGAGTCCAGCTGGTTGTCATCAGCCAAGAGCAGGCGAGGTGACTAAACTTCTTCCTGCGTTGGGATGACACTTTCCCTCTCTCCCTCCCTCTCCCCCTCTCCCTTTCTCTCTCTCTCTCTCTCTCCCTCTCCCTGCCCACAACTTCTGCTTCCCTTCTACTCTTTCTATGTTCAAGGTTCTTAATTCTTCCTTTCTTTCTTTCTTTCTTTCTTTCTTTTTTTCTCTCTCTCTCTCTCTCTCACTCTCTCTCACTCTCTCTCACTCTATCTCTCTCCCCCTCTTTCTGTGGGAAAGCATGCAGGATATTGTTCAGACGCAGAGGGTAGTCCTGGAGCATAACTTTCCCTTGTGCCCCTTTTACTTCCAGCATACCCTACGGCTATTGCTCTCTCTCCCCCCTCTTCTCTTTTGCTCCCTCCTTCATTCTCTCTCTCTCTCTCTCTCTCTCTCTCTCTCTCTCTCTCTCTCTCTCCCTCTTTCTTTTCTCTGAGGACTTGTACATTAACCTCCAAAGCTCTTCTCTCAGACTGAATCCCTACGATCATCACTTCCTTTATTTACCCTGTAAACCGTCCGAGGAGAAAGGGAGAGACAGATGTACAGACCAAGATGGAGAAATCGAACTCGATAAATAATGTATGCACATATTAATGGCAGCGAAAACTCCAATGAAATGAAATGGTAGAGGCTGGCTGAATGGGTGTTGCAGAAGGCCATCTTGGTACAAATGGTTCTTGACATTTCCTTCAAGTGGAGATGTTGTCAAATCAGAGTATTATAGCATAATTAGAGCATTCTGCTCTAATAAAGTAACTGCTAATACACTGCACATATTTATATCTCATTTGTATTACTCTAAACTGTCTACACTGCACTACATGTCTTGTCCTGCCTATGCACCACCTGTCTATACTTTGTATATCTCCTTGCACTTTTCGGCTTTTTTGCACTTCTGGTTAGACGCAAACTGCATTTTGTTGGCTTTGTACTTGTACTCTGCACAATGACAATAAAGTTGAATCTAATCTAATCTAATCTAATCTAATAATAGCAATATGGATAATGGTTGTGTTGTGAACGGAAAATCAAGGGGGAAACAAATTTAGGGTGGAAAAAGATGGATATCATTCTTGCATTTTTTAAGAGTTACTACTGCTGTGTATGGTGAGAAAAACAAGTGAAGTCTGCCCATTCTTCTTCTAGCTTGGCATCAGCTGGTGTTTTTTTGCTTTGCGGTGTTAGAGGGTGGTGTTTCGGAAGAGCCATTTGGTAGCTGCTGTTGACTGTTCGATGTTGTCGGTGATTTTTTGAGTGGCCTACTTGTGACGTGTTGACCAGAAAGATTATCCATGGCGATTAGGCTGCTTTATTTTAGGGATTAGGATGTAACAAATATTAATCCCCCCTCCCCCTTCTCTATTTTTTCCCTTTCCAGCAATTACACACACACACACACACACACACACACACACACACACACACACACAAATTTCTATACACACAGGGTACTACAAAGCATGCATGCAAGCAGACACATGCAGTACTCATATACACACACACACACACATGCACAGACACACGTGCACGCTTATTCAAGAAGAGGGATCCTCTAGTCTAGAGCATATGTGTTTAGGCCAGGCCGCACACTCGTGCAGACATGTGTACACACACACACACACACACACACACACACAACGACACACCGACACAGACAGCAGCCCTCAGACACCCACGCGGCAGAGAGGAAGTGTGTTTTGAGGGCCGATAATGCGATGGCTTCCTTTTTGCATCACTCCCTCTCTGTCTAACCCTCTCTGCCCCTGGCCTGTCACTTCTGATGCCTCCTGCTCTTTTTACATGCAACCATGTATGCCAATATTCTACACACATTTGTGGAGAAGTGGTGTGCACGTCCAAAATATATGTAAAGGTGGCAGAACGTGTCGGAGAGATAGAGGGAGAAGGTCTGCACACTGCACATGAGCCCCAAAATATACTGTATTTAAGACTGAAAAATATTTCCATCTCACAGGATCTTCATCAGTATTTTATACACACACACACACACACACACACATACACACACACCCTGGCTTAAATTTGACCTAGGCTATTTTGGACTTGGTCTTTAGAGGCCTATTTGACCTTTCAAGATGTGTTTTAGAGTTGAGCAGTACAACCATAATCAACTTTGATTGTGTGCTTTGCGCAATGCCCTCACTCTTTTTCTCAATATTCTCATCATCTCTGCCCTCCCCTTTAGAGTATGTGTGTGTGTGTGTAGGTATGTGCGTGTGTGTGCATGCACATCTGTGCGTGTGGTTGTGGTATATATTCATATGGTTGTGTGTGTGTGTGTGTGTGTGTGTGTGTGTATTTGTGTGTGAGTGTAGCAATGGAATGACCGGCATGACAAACACTCAGCGCACACCAATTTGATTAGATGCATGGAGGTGGAAGTGTGGAAAAGATAAGAGAGCAGTGCAGATGAATGAAGAGAGAGAGAGAGAGAGAGAGAGAGAGAGAGAGTGGGAAGAGAGAGAGACAGACGAGTGGCGACAAACAAAGCAATACTGTGTTAACACAGACCAGCACACTGCAGTATTGCATTTGAAGGAGGGAGGGAGAGATGGATAAAGAGAGAATGAGGGAAGACAGGAAGAGGGCAGAGGGCAGGCCTAAAGACATTATCTCCCTTCCTCCTCTCCTCCTCCTCCTCCTCCTTCTCCTGGGTGCTCTGCTCATTAGCGAGAGCCACCGTATTTCACTTTCCCATACTTACTCGCTCATTCCCTTTCTCTCTCTCTTTCTCTCTCTCTCTCTTTCACTCACACACGCTCTCATCCTATCCTGCTTTCACTGTTGCAATTTAGCCAGCTTAACATTAATTTCAATTCAATTCAGTACGTTTTATTGGCATGACCATTTAAAAGGAATTAGTGTTACCAAAGAATAGAACAGAGAAAATGCCTCTCTCTCTCTCTCTCTCTCTCTCTCTCTCTCTCTCTCTCTCTCTCTCTCTCTCTCTCTCTCTCTCTCTCTCTCTCTCTCTCTCTCTCTCTCTCTCTCTCTCTCTCTCTCTCTACCTTCTCCCTCCCTCCCTCCCCCCCTCTCTCTAACCATGTTTGACTGCATGTCTGCACCTTTCATATCATCTCTGCTCCAGTGGTTAAATCTCTCCCCTCCCTCTCTCTCTCTCTCTCCCTCTCTCTCCTTCCCTCCCTGCTTCTTTGGCTCCTGTTGCTCTTGCCCCGGCTGCCCCTGTCATCTCTTTCCTCCCTCCTCTCCTTAGCGTGTGTGTGTGTGTGTGTGTGTGTGTGTGTGTGTGTGCGCACTCTTGTTGTGCACTGTATCTCCTTACACTGTATTTGTGGTTGTATCTGTGTGAGTGTCAGTCTTTGTCTCTCTGTCCAAGACTGTGGGTGGGTGGGTCCATTTCTCCGGGCTGGCTCCTAATGTCCCTGTGCTCTATCAGCTTTGTTTATTGTGTAAGGGTGTAATTGCATGGTCATTTCCTGTTTGTTTGTTTGTTTGTTGTTGTTGTTTAATTCTTCTGTGAGCCGAGTAAGGAAAGGGCCCTGGCCTCCCTCCCGCTTTCTCAGTCACCAAGCAGAAACCAGAGAGCAGCGAAAATGTCACTGACCTTAACTCCACTGAGAGAGAGTGAGCGAGAGAGAGAGGGATATATATATGGGCCATTCTACCGAATTGGTGCAAATTCACACTTCAAAACTTTTTGAGAAAAGTGTGTTTTTTCCTGAAAGCTTTGTAGTCATTAACATAGTAGAACATCTAAAGAACACTATTCTACTGATTGGACACTTTAGTTTCCTACTGTGTTTTTATACAGTTTCGAAATGTTTTCTCTCTCCCAAAATGTGTCACTACCGAAACGCAACAACATTTGATATAAAAATTAGTTTTTAAATGCCTATTCTGATTTCCTTTGCATTAACCTTATGAATATATATTTAAAAAAAAATTTAAAGACAATTTCATGGTTATATTGATTAAAAGTATAATTTTAACAAAACCATAAGGGTGGTTCATCGAATTAAATGCATTTTGAAAGCAATATTTCTCTGTAAATGCCATACATGCACTGATACAGATTTAAAATTCAAGGATTCATTAGTTTAAATTTTTATCTAACTAAATAAAATTATGTCATTTTTTTCTGATAACAAAACATATTTTATTTTTCCAGAATATTATGTGTTTCGGTCGTGACCTCAAATGTTCGGTAGTGACAGTAATGTTTCGGTAGTGACGACCATATTTCACTGTCCATATTTTGTGTAAAAAAAGTAATTAGTTAGTCAAAAATGGTTGGCATTATGCAGCTAAAACATACAGCACAAAGAGGACCTAAAGCAACACCACATAAAAGCACTTTGCACTGACAGTACGCTGAAGAGCTGGCGGATAGTTCAGACCTTGAAGGGATGCAAGATTCTGTGTTGATTTTCACATCTCTTGAGAAAAAGATGACACAATGTGCTCTGTTTCAGAAACAGAAACTTTTATTTGTGTTATAATAAACAGTATATCAAAAGGATGGAGAAAAAGGTCATATTTAACACAACTGACGTCTAACAATATTACTGTAATGTTCATCATGTAAATGGAATTATCAAACATTTTATTTTGAGATCTCATTTTAATGTCCATGTTTAAACATTCCGACATCCAAACTATTTCTTTTGATCTCAGATATGCTACAATTGAACAATGTCAACACAATTGTGATTTTTAGTAACTCATTTTGTTATCTTCAGAACCACTCATTTAAATCTTCAGAACAATACAAACATGTACAGTATGTCCATATAAAACTTCAGGCCCACAGTATAAACTACAGAATTTGATTTGTGTGCACCCATGTCCACCTGTAACGTTGGTGTACACATATGGGCCTGTTTTTCCATTACACATTCTAACTTCTCTAAACCTCCTTAACTGATTCTCTTGTTGCTGAGTTTGTCTAAGTAAACTTTAGGTAAATTTTAGTTAGGTTGAATACATTTTCATATAAAAGAAATATACAGAACTGCATGTGTGTGTGTGTGTGTGTGTGTGTGTGTGTGTGTGTGTGTGTGTGTCGCGCGTCTATCCGTTATGTATGGGTGGGCGTTGTGTGCCTGTGTGAAACTTGTTTACATCAATTGGAGGATACTTTGTCTCTTCTCATTTCAACTTTTCCAAGACTGCTTCAAAAACAGCAGGGTTAACCTGGACATGCCTGCTGTTTATCTTTTCTGGAGAGCATGTTTCTCTTTGTAGCTAACAGATTTGTATTTTTCCTTCATTTTGTGCATTAAGGTGTTGTGGAAAAGAAGGGTCTTTCTGACACGTGAAGGAAGTCTGTGCATCTCTGCCTCACTCTGAATCATTGATCTTGGAGAGCTTTTTGACTGTGATTCCAACTTCTTATTTAACCTCTGAAAGCGCTTTCTGTGTCTTTCATTTTTCCTCTGTAATTCTTTGACCTTCTGTTCTAACTTCTGTATTTTTCTGTATTTACTGGTTCTACATTCTCTCTTTCTCATCTTGTAGTCAGTGTGTACATGCACTTGTGGTGAATGATCACCTTCACTAGAAGTGCTAGGTGGTGAGGAAGCCCTCAAAAATGCTTCCATCTCTTCCTGTGTCTTTTCTGTCTTTTCCTCCATTCTTTTTTGACATTTCTTTGCTCTCTGTCAGATAATTCTTTGATACTTTTCAGCTTCCCTTCTTCCCTCCGTTTCTGATTTCGTTCTCTTTCCTTTCTTAAGTATTCTTGGTACCTCTCTGGGTCCTCCCTCAATCTTTGTCTGTATTTTCTCACTCTGTCAGCTCTACTTTCATCTTTCCGTCTAGGCATGTTGGCAATTCCTCTCTGACCGTAGCTATCTCTACAAATTAACCATAGATATTTATATTATTAGTGTGTGCCTGCCATGTCTACACTTAACAATGACATTTACAATGATACTGATAAGTGCTGTTATGTCAATCATATAAAGCAATCAGTCAAAGTCCCGCTAAATTAGCACAGAAAGTTTTCCTAGAGGCCAGAGGTAGAACCATATAGCCTTCATTCATCTCAATAATGAGTCATTTAACCATCTAAGCTATAAGAATTGATTAAATTAATCTGGCATAGTTCATTTTATTTTAGTCCTAGTCAAATCACATAAAACATTACAGAAATATGACTGACAAATTATTTGTACTGAAAAAGAATATATGTGCACTTGAATGTTTCTATTTATTTATCAAAATAAAGAAATGTGTAATTTTGTCACTACTGAAACATTCACGTCACAACCGAAATGTCAACACATGTTTCGGTTGTGACTGTTTCGGTAGTGACGATATAAGCTAATTGTGATCCTAGCACTAAGATGCTAGTCAGTATGTAGTTAGCTAGCACAGTTCTGGACATTGAAACATGACTAAAACCTAAATGACCAGTAGAAACACTCAAAAAAACTTATTTAAGAGTTGAAAATGTGTGATCGGTAGTGACATTCATAAATGTCACACACTGATTTCCAAAATTTCGATCACATTTACTTCAAAACGGTAGGACTGATCTACTCACCATGCCACCATGAGGGAGAGAGGCGCAGACAAACTTCCTGGTCCAAAATGGAGGGGAGTGGCTTAAAGCAGTATCATATTATTGACCAAACTGTACAATGTTTCGGTAGTGACGTGAAAATATGGGACAGCTATTTTTACATGATTATTCATGATTTTTCCTGAAAATATTCAATAAATATATATTTTTGCTTTTAATTACTAAAAGTATTCAAAAAGATACTTCTAAAAACAATGATAAAACATTTTTAAAAAAATATTTCATATTTTTTTTTCTATGGTGAAATTTAGACCTTAGGGTTTGGGACAACCACCTTTCAATAGAAAGCACCATATAAATGATGATATTTTATATATAAAGCTTGCAGCTACCTCAAATATTACTTTGGGTTTTGATTGCTATTTGCTTATATCTTTTTATTATCAAACATTTTCCTACATTAATGCTTTTTAAATTAGTTTTTTGGTTCCGGGACAGCAATTTGCACGAATTCGGTAGAATCGCCCATATAGAGAGAGAGTGAGAGAGAGAGAGAGAGAGAGAGAGAGGGATATATATATATATATATATATATATATAGAGAGAGGGAGGGAGAGAGGGAGAGGGAGAGTAGGCGTGAGTGAGCTGGAACAAGACTTGAGAGAAACCAAGGAAGAAAGAAAGGCTAGGAAATTGTTACGGGAAGAAAGATGCACAACAGAGGTAGGACTGGTGTGTGTGTGTGTGTGTGTGTGTGTGTGTGTGTGTGTGTGTGCGGTGGGAGTGTGGATGAAGTTCACAGGAGTATTATATGTCTACAACTCCACCTAAGCATGTTCCAATGTCCCTAAAGCCCACCCATCTTTGCCACATACACTTGCACATAGTGTTCTCTCTCTTTCTCTCCCTCCCCCCTCTCTCTCTCTCTCTCTCTCTCTCTCTCTCTCTCACACACTCATGCACTCACTCACCAACATGCACACACTCGCGCACACACACACACTGAGAGACACCCATCGTTTGCCACTGCACCCTAACTCTTGAAGCCCATGCTCCCTCTATTCTGAGACAGGAAGTGTGTGTGGCCAGAGGGTATGACACAAGAGTCCACCAAGATAGCATGACGGTTATGTCATCATATGTGTGTGTGTCCTCCAATCCCCCTCTCTCTCTCTTTCTCTCTTTCTCTCTCTCTCACTCACTCACTCACTCACTCACTCACTCACTCACTCACTCTGTCTCTGTTTTCATATATGAGTGTCTTAGAATGTTTGAAATGGAATTATACATGGAGGTGAGGCTGTGTTTATGTGTGTGTGTGTGTGTGTGTGTGTGTCTGTGTGTGTGTTTGATAGAGGCTATGTTGAGCTTTTGAGCACACCCCCTCCACCCTCCCTCCCCAGTGGAGGTCAGGAAGGGGGATGTAGCTCCCTCGTTCTCCCCGTGGATCCCCCTGGCTCTGTGGAGCGCGGCGTGCCGACCCCTCTCGCATGCGTGGTGTTAATGACTCTCTGATGTCCACCTGGGGGTTATTAGAGCCCTGGCTCGGCCTCCCTCGCATGGATCAGCGGCCCACATGAGGGGACTTTACAGCTCCAGCCTCGGGGCTAGGGCACCCCCACCGCCCACAATCCCACCCTCCGCTCCCCTTGGGTCCACTCAGCCCCCCCCCCCCCCCTCCCACAGAGTACAAAAGGGCCCAGGGAGGGGCCGCCGCTGTGGGCCAGGCAGCGAGGAGGTCCCCCCCTCGGGAAGAAGACCCAGCGGAGACGGCACTGGCAGGGCAGATGGAGTTCATGTGTTCACGTTTGTGACACGCTCTCTGTGCGGTCGCCTGTTCCTCTTTTTCCCTGTTGTTGCCCTTTTTAAAATATTTTTTGCTCTTTCATTTGCTGTGTGTGTGTGTGTGTGTGTGTGTGTGTCTGTCTATTTGATCTATCTGTCTATCTATCAAGTCTCATGATCTGATGTGTTTGTTTGAAATCTGTCTATGTATCTATCTCTTTTCAAAGCTAGTATGACTTCACATTCTTTATTAGTTTCCTGATATCGAGTCTGGGTGTGTTATTGAGAATTTCTGTTCTCGGTTCACTATTCAGTGGTTATTAAGGGTGTGTGTGTGCGTGAGAGAGAGAGAGAGAGAATGTGTGTGTGTGTGTGTGCGTGTGTGTGTGAGAGAGAGAGAGAGAGAGAGAGAGAATGTATGTGTGTGTGAGAGAGAATGTATGTATGTGTGTGTGTGTGTGTGTGTCCACCGGTTCCACTGGGGGCAGGGTGTGGTACAGTCTCATTGTTGTTGTGTAATTTCACCACTCCGTTGCTATTGTATTGCAACCGCGAGGGTTCCGCGCTCCAATGCCGGGTCTCCTATTTTAGCAGCGATCCGGGTCCAACCAAATGACCAGAAGCTCCGTCTGACTCAGACTCGCCGGACTGCAGTGGAACTCAAAATCCCATCACTTCATTGTCTCCACTGGGCCCACGTCCATCCAAAACACTCGCAACCAAAAACACCCAGACAGAACAATTGCGGGGGTCATGTGGTGTGCTGCGATGTGATGTGCTTTCATGATCAACATGGATCTGATTATTGCGTGCATGACATCATCCAGATTACATCAGACACCATGTGCACTCAGCTCAAGTCAGTTATGTCCCTCTGAAGACCATCCAGAATGACAGCCGGATGCTGGCCAGATCTGGCCCACGTCTTGGGCTGACTCCCTTCCCTCCATGAGCCTCTGCTTCAGATGCCATTTAGGCGCTAAATCACTTCTCCGTCCCGAGGCACTGTGCGTGGAGATCAGACATCCGCGGACAGGAAGTGACATCACGAGAGCCATGCTCCCATAGCTAAGAAAAAGGGGAAATGGGTGAGAATGAGTATCAGATCATCTGAGCCCACATCACAGTATGCTAAACAGCCCCCTGTTTGCAGGCACCGTTGGCTTCCTGTCCGCATTGAAATTCAGTGGCTATTTTGGATGTCAAATGGGACCTTAAAGCCATCGTTTCCAAGAATGGTCGAGTGCTTTGTTCTGCAGATGCCATTAAAATGTACATTTAAATGTCCTCTGACTTGTCAAGGGGTGACCGGATATGATGATGCACATTATATACCTTAGGCCTCTGAAGCCCAGCTGTGTGCTGATTGCATGAGCTCTGGCTTTGGTACGTGGGTAATGTAGTCTTTTATAGCCCCCTCGGCGTGAGGCTCTCCATGCGTGCCCAGGGTGATTGATGCTGCTCTGCTGGCTTGTTTGACTGTGGGCGAAAGCTTGCTCCCCGGTGGGCCGACCACAGTGCAGGACAATCGGCTCAGTTCACTTCATCTCCGCGAGTATTACAAATGACATAATAATACAGCCATGACTCAACAGGCTAACTATTAAGCTTCGAGTCAACATTCAACGATGAAGGGAATTTTGGACGTACAGAGAGTGACACGCACGCACACACACACACCACACACTACTCCACACCACATCACCCCACACACACACACACATACATAAGTCTGCCCTTTTCTTAGGTCATAGATGCTTTTTGTAGTTTGTGTGTGTGTGTGTGTGTGCGTGTGCGCTGGTATATACTGTACATGTCTGATGACTCCTACAGGCTCCCTACGGGCATGCAGGAGTCACATACAGTCTCTCTCTCTCTCTCTCTCTCTCTCTCTCTCTACACGCCTTTCTCGCTTCTGGCTCCCCGTGGAAAGTCCGTCTCGCCAAAACAAGAGAAACCAGGTCTTCCAGTTTGGTGTCTTGTTTTTGTTTTCTTCCTCCGCACAGCTCTTTCCCCCTCCAGTCCGTTCGGAGCGTGTGTCCCCAATCCAGTTTCTACTCTACCTCTCCTCCAGGCGCACTCTTTTCTTGGCACTACTCTAAAGAACACAAAACCCACCATGAAGCAGAGAGAGAGAGAGAGAGAGAGAGAGAGAGAGGCATAGAGAGCGAGAGGGGGGGGATAGAGAGCGAGAGGGAGGGTGGGAAGGGGCGGGTCCCAGTACAGCCCCAGTAAGCTGCTATTGGTCCAAATATGGGTGTTTGACAGCAAAAGCAGCAAATGAATTTTAATTTATTCTTCTGGGAGTGCAGCTGTACGAGACAGTTTAATGGAAATGTGGCCTTTGGGAGCAGATTAAAAAATGTGCGTGTGTATTTGTGTGCGTCTGTGTATGTGACTGTGTATGTGTGTCTTTGTGGGTGTTTGTGTGTCTGTCTGTGTGTGTGGATGTACTGTATGTATTTGTGTGTGTGGTGTGTATGCGGGTGTCTATGTGACTTTGCACGTGTGTGTCTTATCTCTGTCTGTGCGTGTGCATGTGCGGGTGCGTCTGTGTGTGTGTGAGCGTGACCCAGAAGCCACGGTCCCTGCTGAGTCTGTTTGGACTAGAATCAGGCCCCGCCGGACTGCCGGCAGAGCCCTTTCACCCGCGCGCGCACCCCAGGGAGTCGTCAACTCAACAGCTTCATCATCCCCACTGCGTCGAGAGGCCCAGAGCGAGGCCCCAGTCACAGAACCAGAGCCAGGAACAATTAGCACAGAACTTAGGGATGCAGAGGAAGTGATGAGGTTATGGACTTCAAAGGACCGATGGAAATGGGCAGGGATGGGTGGGTGGGTGGATGTGTGGATAGGTGGGTGGATGTGTTGAAAGAGTGGACGGAGCGTTGAAAGCAAGATGTAACTATGCTTTAGTAGTATTCAAAGTAGTATTCAAAAAGCTTTGGAGAAATCTGATCAGCAGGGTAGGCTGACATCAGTGAAAGGATCTTTGGCAGATTTAAATAAGAGGAACAGAGAGATGAGGATGGAGAGCTCGAAAGCTGAAGAGGGAGGTCTGTGGGAGAGAGTGAGAGTGGGGTGAGGGGCAGCTTTGCTCTTTTGCCAAGCCAACGACTACTTAATGTTTGGCCTCCGATTTGTTTACAAGTGCATTAACGAGTCTCTCTCACTCTTAGAGAAGCAGAGGGGGAAGTGGTGTTTGTGTGTGAGCGTGTGTGTCTGTAGGCCTTTTCACACAGAGATCCCGCTAAATTTGCAATAAGAGGAGACGTCTTTTTGCCGTCTTTTTGTGTCTGAAAGCGAGATAAAAATTTGCCGGCCTGCTGATCTGTTCAAATGATACGGCATTTTAGGGAGCCAGGAGGCAGGATCAGCTATAGTAAATTAAATTGTGACGTGCAACAGGGGGCGTGTAGAGTGATAGTCGTAGGCCTTATTATGCGTGTGTGGGGCTTCAGATACAGCAGGTGTGTGATTTCAAAAACCATGGCGGGAGAACCGACTGCACTTTAGTTAGCTTGCATTTGCTTTGCTGTTGCTGTTAGAATGTTAGATTCTTGCGATAGATGTCTTCAGACAATAAAAAGTAATTTGGAAGGGAAATTGAAGAGAAGAGTTGCCCTTGCGTTCGCTGCGATTTCCCTTTGAAAATCAGAGGTTCACAGGCTCCTGTGGCCTTGGTCAGTGGCGCCGCCAGCCGTAATCCTGTACGCACTGTGCATACAATTTATTCATGAAATCATTCAATATTACAACAATAAAAAATAGCTTGTGTATTGTCTTAATTGAAACATGCTTCGCGCACAAATTATAGAGCCTAGGGCAAAGAGAATGGACATCTCAACATAAGGATACATTAGAAGATGATGATTGGTGTAAACTTTGTCACACGACGTGATAAGCAGTTCTGGCGCTTAAAAACGCAACGTTCCATTCAGTCATATATATAGTCAGATTTAAGCGTAGGCTAGTGCTCGTCATGAAAAGAAAACAGCAGCTTAATATTTTTCAGGTGTTTAACAGTAGGCCTAGGCGCACTGTAGCAGTTATGTAGCCTAGAAATCTAGACGCACCCCTAGCGGCGGCAAATTAATTTGCTCAGCCTGTATGTCTAGTATCAAACCATAGGGATTTCTATTGCCTGATGCCGTGGACGTCATCCAATCACAGCGCTCTATTTTGTTAGAGAGTCTTAAGGCGGGCTTAACAGGAAGACGACAGTCCTGCGACGGTGAACAACAAGGAAGGTGGCTATGGCGAACGAAGAGCGGTTGTTTGAATCGGCGTTGGCGTCAACTTTGGAGGAGTTGGACTTGTGCTTTTCTTTGAAAGTTGAGCAACACAATGCACTTAAGTCATTCCTTTAAAAGAAGGATGTATTTGCCGTTTTGTCGACCGGATACGGATATGATCGTAGCGCTGGCCTATTGCATGCCTAGGCAGTTTGAAAGACAATTCTCTGCCCGCCCCTTGGATTAAGCGAGGTGAATGGCTCGATTCCAGACTATACATTTCAATGATATAGGATGGCCCGCCAGGCTAGCAGTTATGCCGAAGGCAGTGAGATTATTAGGCATTGCATCCTGTCACTCTGTTTGGAACATCGCAGTTCGGGTTGATAAGATTCAGTTAATGCAGTATGGATCGTCTCAAAGTTTGAGACAGCCAAACAGCAGTGTAGGCAAAGCAAATCCTAATTGTTAGGTTACCATAGCTGTCTTTTCTCTAGGCCTGGGCCTATCGGAAATCGCGACATAAGCACGTTGGTTTCTTTTTTTTTTCTTTCTTGTTCGCGTGTTGGGTAGTGAAGCGATAATGCATTTAAAGCATCATGTGAGCCAGAGCCGATATGGCCAGAGCTGCTGCTCTGTAAAACTGTCCCACCCAAATTTGCTGAACTACTTGCGAAGTAGCCTATTCATCACAGACATCACATGTATCACACGAAAGAGCCTTTTCTCAGCTTTTAAACGATGTTAGTGGTTAGTTGTTGTGGTAAACGGATCGCGAGAAAAGTAACTTTAATATAATCATATTTTTTGCGCCCGTCTCCCTACCCATTCATCTTGGTGGAATACTTTGCGAACCCTCAACACATGACAAACCATATATCAGAATAAACAGCAGACCTTACCGAACACAAAGGTGTAAAGCATGCCCCTGTACAGTTAGCCATTCCAGAGTAATCCGGTTTTAAATTTGCAGCAATGTCTTTATGCATGTCTCCAACTTTGCGGTTCCTAATGTGTTTAAGTTGTTCAATAGGTCTACATGATTTTATAACAGGCCAAATACAAAACAAACGTTACAAATATCGCCTAGATATCTGTAAGCATTACAATCAGAGGATATACATATAGGGCAGACAGACGCTCATGAGTTCATGCTTTGTTTTTTCGCTGGATTTTAGGATGGCCTATTATGGCAACTGATTGCATTCCAAGCTACAGTCAACTCTAGCAGGCATTGAATGACTGGAGACTTTGTGAATTTATAGATTGACAGATTGAGATTGGCTATTGCAGCTTTTGATCAGATTGATTTGCAATCTCCTGTGGTGGGCTGGACATAGCATCGAAATGCCCGCCCAGATTCCCCTTTCCGCCTTGACCCATTCACACTGGTGCCGGAAAGAAAAAACTCGGCAAAATGTCTAGGGGGCTTGGTAGTAAATTTGGCGAGACACTTTGTCCCGCCGTTCCGCCTCGGTCTATGTGAAAGGGACAGTCGTTCCGCGATTCTGGTACATAAAATCGCGGAGATTTCGCCAGTGTGAAAGGGCCTTGTGTGTGTGTCTGTCGGTGTCTGTATCTCTGTGTGTGTGTGTGCGTGTGTCAGAAACCCTGCCAACTTCTGCACTTTCTCAGGCTGAAGGGGCAGAGGCATCCGGCCTGTGTCTCCACTCGGCCGTTCCCAGCTGTCCTAGTGTTCCGGACCAGGGTCTCGGAAGAACTCCACTGGCACAGCCGAATCCCAGCGTTTTTAACCGCCACGCTGGGGGACGTGTTTAGATGACGCCAGAATGGAGAGCGAGAGAGAGAGGAAGGGAGGATGTGAGAGAGCGGGAAAGGTGGAGAAAGAGAAGAAAAAAGGCTTTTTAAATGTTTAAAATAGAGCTCAAAGATGGACAGAGACGGAAAAAGGGGGTCGAGTTTTAAAAGTCGTCTTCCTCTATAAAATTGGCTTGTGGTCGTCTTCCCTCTGACTTATTGACTCATTCCTCTCTCTCTCTCTCTCTCTCTCTCTCTCTCTCTCTCTCTGGCTGGCTGGCCTTTGCTCTTGGCTGGCGTTGTGTGTAAGAGGGAAGAGGGATGGCGTGTGTATGTGTGAGTGTGTGGGGCCTGTCCTCAGAACAGGCCGGCTCCACTCTTCTGCACGTCTGTTGTGTGATGGAGAATTTGGGGCTGCAGATTTATCACAGATATAAAAAAACTTGCTTACATCTCCCACTGTCTCTCTCTCTCTCTCTCTCTCTCTCTCTCCCTCTTCATCTCCCTAAGTCTTCAAGTCTGTTTCCTTCCTTCTCTCGGCCTGTCTCTGCCTTGTCAGTCTTGCTGTCTCTCCCTCTATCCTTCTCGTGCTCCATCACAGAAATGATCATAAAAAATGTTCTCTCTCTCTCTCTCTCTTGTTCTATCTCTTGTTCAGGAGGTGGAAGTCTTGGATATCAGCCATATCAGGGACACCAGAACAGGGAAATATGCCAAGTTACCAAAGGTAGGTCAGACTGCAAGTGTCTGCAACACACCATAAATTATAAATGAATGTTTCTTTTCCATCACGTAACACTTAAGTAATGCCACCCTGCACACGTACACACACACACACACACACACACACACACACACACACACACACACAGATTTGACCTGTCACCTGATATTAGGCACTGTGTCTTTGCTTAAACCTTAAAAGGTTATTGGTGACTGGAAAGTCTATTGGATTAAGTGAATTGAGCAGTGTAATAGTGATGCATCCAAATCAAATCAAACCATGATTTATTGGCAATAATGAATAAAGACATTGTTCTCAAAGGTACAGATATGACGTGTGTATCCATGATGCACAATGCATCCATTTATCTTTTAAGGTTGACAAAGGATAGTCAACAGGGAGCCTCTGTCAGGGCATTTCTTCAGTGCTGTGTTATAACATTGAACTGCTGGCAAAACCAAATGGCAAAGATCAGACCAGACCAAGTGGAAAAGATCAGTGGTCCGTCAGGGGACAGAGTGAGATGCCTCAGGCTTGGCTGGCTGGTCAGATCGATGGTGCTTGAGTTCTTGTGGCAGCAATGACAGAAGAGGTTCTGAATGGATACAGGGAGCATAAGTGTGTTGTTATTGGCGCTGTTACATACTGTTTTCAATACACTTCTAGTGGAAGTCGGACACATACTGGTGAAGAGACCTTCTGCATCTGTTGGAGGAGTGGGTGCTCCTCTAAACCAAAGTGGTTATGCACAATAAGGAACCATATACTTAATCAGGAACAACATAAGTTCTAGATACTGCCTGCTCTGTTCTGAATGTTCTGTTTGTTCTGTTGTGGTTCCCTGATGTTCAAGGGTTGTTTTGCTATTATTTGTTGGCTCAATCTCTGTTCTATCCCTGAGATGTTCACTGTCTTGGTGTGTTCCGTGTTGCAGAGCCCCACCGTGCGGGACGTTCTCGGTTTTGGCAAGAACGAGGGCAACGTGGAGGCCAAGCTGGTGACTGTCGTCCATGGCAACGACCTCGTCAACGTCTCCTTCCTCAACTTCCAGGCCATGCAGGAGGATGTGGCCAAGGTAACCATGGTTACCCCCCAACCCATCACCACCACTAACCCTTGCACAAAAAATGCTCACACACACACACACACACACACACACACACACACACACACACGCTCACAAAATCAGGCTGCATTTCCAACACTGATCCCTGCATCTCATATCTTTCTCATGTCTCATAGTGTGTATGTGTGTATGTGTGTATGTGTATATGTGTGTGTGTGTGTGTGTGTGTGTGTGTGTGTGTGTGTGTGTGTGTGTGTGTGTGAGAGAGAGAGAGAGTGAAAGCATATCTGTCGAACCTGCTGGCTCATTCTCAGTTTGCCATACCAGACCCAGTGGGTCATAAGCTCCCTGCGGTATTTCTGTCTGTGGGAAGGGCTGGGCTGGGATGTTATGGTTCAGGAGCCGCGGGCCAGACCCATTGTTCTCTGGAGGCTGGAGGAGAGGAGGCAGGGGTCACTGTTTCCAGCACCTGACCTCCAGCCCTCCTGAGGACCACCGCCCTGCTCTTATCACTGAGTTACTATGTGGACGGTAGAGATGGAGATGGACTAAGGGTGGTGATGGACGTGTGTATGTGTGTGTGCCTGTGCGCATGTGTGTGTGTGCGGTGGTTGATTATGCTCAGTTGTTGTGTAATGTGTGGTTGAGGGTGCTGTGTGTATGTTTGTGTATGTGTGTGTGCATGCATATATGGATTGGATTGGTACAATGCTTGGGTGTGACTCTTGTCAAACTGTTTCTGTCGGCAGGTTTGGACAGAAGAGTTGTTTAAACTCTCCACCAACATACTCTCCCAGAACTCCTCGCGAAACACCTTTTTGTTGAAGGCGTAAGTGAGTGAGTGTGTGTGTGTGTGTGTGTGTGTGTGTGTGTGTGTGTGTGCACATGAGGATGGCCTGTGGTCAGAAGTCACATGTTGTTGGTGGTGTAGACTGTTTTGAACTGATGTAACAGTGCTCATTGCATTCCAGAGGCTAATGTGATTTATTTTTGTAATGGTGAGGGGAAGGACTCATCCATAACATTCCTCTTCTCTCTTTATCCTCCTGTTTGTTGGTCTGTCTCTCTCTCTCACTCTCTCTCTCTCCTCTCTCTCTCTCACACACAGATACACTAAGTTAAAGTTACAGGTGTCTTCAGATGGGAAAATCCCAGTAAAGAAGTGAGTATTGAGAAACCACAGTCCTTACACACACACACACACACACACACACACACACACACACACACACACACACACACACACACAGAGCCATACTTCTGCTTTTCCTCAGTCGACATGGCTTGTGTGTTGAAGGAAAGTAAGGTGGAAGTGTGCTTGCAAACACACACACACACACGCGCGTGGCGTACACACACACTTCTCCTTTCCTTTTTTTTACTTTCATTTTGTAATACACTCTTGTCTCGCCTCCAGATATTTATCAGCCGCCTTTCTTTTCCTCCTCTCTCTCTCTCTCTTTCCCTCTCTCTCTCTCTCTGTGCTATTATTGATGTGAAATGAATGAAAATCCTGTAGATTATCCAGTATTTATTTATTTGTTTGTTTGTTTGTTTATTTTTTACATGGAGTTTTTTGCACACATTGATTGATTGAAGGCTTGGTCGGTTCTTTGTATGTTGTAATACCATGTCATTTTTAAAATCTTAAAATCTCTCTCTCTCTCACTCAATCTCTCTCTCGATATCTCACTCAATATCTCTCTCTCTCCCTCTCCTTCTCTTTCTCTCTCTCTCTCTCTCCACCACGTTTTCTGCTTTCTCAGCTTCCTGAAGATGTTCTCAGACAAGAAGCGAGTGGAGAGTGCGCTGGAGCAGTGTGGCCTCATTGTCAATAAGGTAACCGTGAGCTCGCAAAGACACAGGCGCATCAGTCAAGCAGTGCCTTTTCCTGGGTCAGGACTTGAGCCCATGGGTCTGGATGAATGAAGTTTATTTCAATTGGAGAACTGACCCAGGATCTGTCTGATTAGGACAGGAGTGAAAGGCTGAAATGAAACTCTTTGCTGAATTGAAAGTTGCCCCCTTCCTTGGCCCCAACTGTGTGTGTGTGTGTGTGTGTGTGTGTGTGTGTGTGTGCGTGTGCGTGTGTGAGCAAGAGCATGGTTTAGAGAGAGAGAGGTGTGTCTGAAGGTATTTCTGTATGATTGCACCCTTGTGTGTGTATGTGTGTCAGGGACCAAAGTTCACTTCTGTGTTTATCTGCATATGTTATGTGTTTTACAGTGTGTGTTGGCTGTAATTATACTGTATATGTTTGTGTGTGTGTATATGAGTGAACATGCATGTTGATGTGCATTGTGTGTTTTAGGTTTGTGTGTGTGTGTGTGTGTGTGTGTGTGTGTGTGTGTGTGTGTGTGTGTGTGTGTGTGTGTGTGTGTGTGTGTGTGTCCACACATGCTTGCAGCAGCTGACACTAGTCTATGTCTCTGTCTTCTGTGTAAACAGAAGCATCTCCCTTAGTTCCCCCCTTTAGCATGTAGAGCATCTCCCAGGCAACCAGCCACTGCCTCAGTACATTTCCCCCTCCTCACATGACATGGCCACCCAGCCCACCCCCAACAGCCCTTGGTTACTCTGCCCCCCTCAGTCATTTACACATACACGCGCACACGCATGCGCACACATTCACACGTGCTCTCTCTCTCTCTCTCTCTCTCTCTCTCTCTCTCTCTCACTCTCACTCACACTCTCTCTCTCTCACTCACACTCTCACACACACAAACACACACACACACATTGCGTACACACACACAGACACACACGCATACATACATACTCACTCTCTCTCTCTCACTCACACTCTCTCTCTCTCACTCACACTCTCACACACACAAACACACACACACACATTGCGTACACACACACAGACACACACGCATACATACATACTCACTCTCACTCACTCACTCACTCACTAACACACACACATGCACATACTCACTCTCTCAGTCACACACACACATTCACTCACTCACACACACACTTTTACTGGCTGCTCTTCACTGGCTGTCTCCTGCCCTCTTGTGGTCAGTTTCAAGAGAGACTTAAGTTGAGGGTCTCATTTACCCTGATGACTGACTCTTTCTCTCTCTCTCTCTCTCTTCTCTTTCTCGTAGTCTCAAGTGGAGGGGATCAAGCCAGATGACTTAACGCGGGAAATGTTCCTGAACTTCCTCAACTTCCTCTGCCTGAGGCCTGAGATTGAGCGCATCTTTGTGGATACGTGAGTGCTACCCCTGAACATGAATAACAAGTCTGAATTGATGCTTTTCCTTGGGCATTCATATGCATGTTGTGTATGTGTGTGTGTTTCCTCACAGAGGTTCAAAAGGGAAGCCTTTCCTGTCTCTGGACCAGATGCTGGACTTCATGAACCGTAAGCAGCGCGACTCGCGTCTAAACGAGGTCCTGTATCCACCTCTCAAACGCGAGCAGGTGCGGCAGATCATGGAGAAGTACGAGCCCAACACCAGCCAGCTGGACAGAGGTAGAACACACACACACACACACACACACACACACACACACACACACACACACACACACACACACATTCTATCTCACTCACTCTTTATCTCTCTCTCTCCCTTTTTCACTCTGTCTCTCTTAACACACCCGCACACACAGACACACACAAGCACCAGAACACACACACGCACGCACACACACACGTGCGCACACACACACCAACACATACGCACACATAAACACACAGAGCACAGTGCAGCAGTATAAACAGAAACCAACACAAAGATGGAAAGGCACGGACACACGCACACAAACAAACACCGCATACGCATAAACATTCATAAACATAAACATGCAAAAACACAGTCCAGAGTTCAGTATCCGGATACTCTCACGAGCGTAGACAGAGACACACATGGAGCCATGAATATACAAGAATGCAGCACCTGCAGTGCACGCACACGGCACCCTCTTCCACTCACCTTCCACTCACACTGGGGGGAGGAATGCCAAGAGCCAGACACTGCCCTTGTCCATGCATGCCTGCCACACACGTGCAGAGAATGGTGTTGATGTTGTCTGTGTAGCGTATGCTAGCTGTCACGCTAATTCAAAGACCCCCCCCCCCCCCTTTCTCTCTCACACTTTTAAATCCCACACCATGTGCTTTCTTTTGCTCCTTTATTTTTATTAACCCGTATCTTACTACTTTTATGCTTTTTAATTGCTTGTTTTATTTTTTATTTTTTTATTTTATTGTTTTATTTGCTTATTTTATTCCTACTTTACTTACTGAATTTTAATTTATCTTTTTATCTCCCTTCTTTTAAGTCTTTTCCCTCCTTTCAACCCTTGTAATTCTGGACTCCTTTTCTTCTTATGTATGTATAGTTAATTACCTCCTTACCTTCTCCTGTTGTGCTATATAAATAAAGTGACTTGGCTTGGTGTGTGTGTGTGTGTGTGTGTGTGTGTGTGTGTGTGTGTGTGTGTGTGTGTGTGTGTGTGTGTGTGTGTGTGTGTGTGTGTGTGTGTGTGTGTGTGTGTGTGTAGATCAGATCTCTCTGTTGGGCTTCAGTAGATACCTGGGGGGAGAGGAGAACTCCGTGGTTCCTCCAGAGAGGCTGGACGTCATTGACGACATGACCCAGTCGCTGTCCCACTACTTCATCAACTCCTCGCACAACACCTACCTCACAGGTACTCACACACACACACACTCACAATCACACACACACACGTAGTAGTAGTAGTAATGTACACACATAGCATTTTAAGTATTTGGTCTTCACTAAACAACCTTTGTCTCCTTTCCTGCCCATGTCTGTGTGTGTATGTTTGTTTTTCTGTATGTGTGTGTGTGCAGTGGGCCAGCTGACGGGGCTGTCCTCGGTGGAGATGTACAGGCAGGTGTTGCTGACAGGCTGCCGCTGTGTGGAGCTGGACTGTTGGAAGGGCCGCCTCCCCGACGAGGAGCCCTACATCACCCACGGCTTCACCATGACCACCGAGATCCCATTTAAGGTGGGTGTGCCACACCTTCGTGTAGAGTAATGCAAAAATACAGACAGACATTTTCATGTTCAGACACACACACATACACACACACACACACTGATTCAAACTCCAGTCTCTCTCTAAATTCCATAGTGTACACACATATTGAATTCTCTCTAAATCCCATAGCGTAGACACATGTAGACACATCCTGTCCCCTCTACCTGTTTTCATCTCATTGGTGGATATTTTAGTCTTCCTTAACAGCTCTCATGTCTTTGTCTTCTCCGGTCACCCCTTGTTGTGTCATGTCTGCCCATCTGTCTGCGGTTGCCTAGCGATGAGCGCTCACCACGGACAGAGACTCGTGCTGGAGGCTGGCCACTATGGCAACTCTGCTGGCACTGGTTCTGTTGGGCCCTCAACATCTGGCTAATGATCTCTCTTTTTCTCTCTCTCTCTCTCTCTCTCTCTCTCTCTCTCTCTCTGTTGTGCTAATAGGAAGTGATTGAGGCAATTGCAGAGAGTGCGTTCAAGACCTCGCCATATCCCCTGATCCTCTCCTTTGAAAACCACGTGGACTCGTAAGTACAGGATGTTTCTCCCTTTTTAGGAGACGCGCGAGACAGCCAACAAAATCCTTGAAATTAAAAATACTTTTTTCATTCATGGCGCATTTCACCTTCTTCTGTCTCCATTTTAAGTCCATGTATTCTCTCTTAAGTCCATTTGTTCTCCTTCGGTCCGTCTGTTTCGCTCTCTCGGTCTCTCTCCATTGTCCAGTGCGAAGCAGCAAGCCAAGATGGCAGAGTATTGCCGCACCATCTTTGGCGATGCGCTCCTCATCGACCCGCTGGAGAAATACCCGGTGAGTCTCAGCATCTTTTTTTTTTTTCAGCATATTTTTTTTTGGCAGGGACACAGTCAAAGGTCAAGGCCTCCAAGTACGCCAACTGTGGCCTTGTAAAAAGCAGCTCTCAGCAATGACCTCATTAGATCAAGGGAGGCTGCTGCTGGACAGCGGTGGCTTGCATTTTGTCCAAACTCTCACTTTGTCTGGAGTGTTGCCGGAATGTTCAAGGCTCATAGCGTTGTCATTTCCTAAGGCTCAGCTGGACCCGAGACAATGCACCTGTCCACAACTCATCAAAAGGAGTTAAAAATCATTGTCGGAAACTTATTTTTATTCTTACTATGTCCATGAGAAAAGGAACTTTATGTGTTATCAAACTGAATCAAACCATTGTGTCTTTCCACACTGTATTAATGATCTTTTTGAGGATGCCATTCTTGTTCAGTCATCTATAACTCCCATACAGAGGTCATCTCAATACATGGTGCAACTTGTTTGAGCAATGTTGCTGACCAATGTTGCTCAGTATTGTGGTTCTGGGACATTCCCATTCTTATCTGGAAAACTTTAATCATCAGTAGGCAAATCACCATGATAAACCAGTCAAAATAATGTGGTTGTTATGCAACATTGTTTGAAAAGTTGCTCCATGTATCATCACCTTAAGTCCGGGGTGTCAAACATAAGGCCCGGGATCAGATCAGGCCCGCCAGCAGGTTTCATACGGCCCCCCAAGATGTTCTGGGCAGGAAGGGAAAACTAGAAATAAAAGATATTCACATCCAGCTGTCTTCAACAATTTGTAATAAGCAATTTCTGTGATACATTGATTAAACCTAGCACTACCAACCATCCTCAGAAAGGAACATGCCAAAAAACTGACATGGAAGTAGGGTGTTTCAAGAGAGAAAGAGCAGGATATGACGAGTAAATGATTTGTACTTGTTTGCTCATGAGAGGGTATAGTAAAGGAGTATATAATTTAACAACACTCTGATACCAATGGAGAGAAATGAAAATGACCATGACAATGACGGCCCCCCATGAGGTCTCATTCCAACAAATCTGGCCCACTGCCTAACCCTAATATGAGTTTGACACCCCTGCCTTAAGTGCATCTAAGGTTCAGCCATTCTGCCCTCTGTGAGGTGTATTTGCAGTCTGGCCTGAGCACAGCTATGAAGCCTATCTTAAGGCAGTGACCCCCCCCCCCCCCTAAATGTGTGATGCTTTCTCTCAGCTGGTCCCAGGTCATCCACTGCCGTCCCCCCAGGAGCTGATGGGGAAGATCCTGATCAAGAACAAGAAGAAGCACCACCACCGCACGACCAACGGGGGCAGCGTCAGGCGCAGGAACACTGACGGAGGGGACATCTCAGACCAGGCCTCGCCTATCAATGGTGGGTTTGTACGGACACACACACACACACACACACACACTATTACACATACATATACTTTCAAATTCACAGCAGAAGGATAATGTATTCCTGAGAATCTACACAAATCTACACTCTTTGCATTGGTCCCCACCTGCATGGATATGACGCCTGCATGGTTAGTCACACACAGTGCACTCCATTCACGGGCTCTGCACTCCGGCCACAGCCACGAGGATGTACGCTACACAAACCACAGATAGGCAAAGCAGCCTCCAGGAATACCCTGTCACCTCCAGTGTTCCTGCTCTCTGTTCTGTACCACTGCTGCTAGCTGAGTTTGCCTTCCATGCACTGTCTTCTGTCTTTTAATGTGTGTGTGTGTGTGTTTGTGTGTGTGTGTGTGTGTGTGTGTGTGTGTGTGTGTGTGTGTGTGTGTGTGTGTGTGTGTGTATCTTTTTTTTATTTCTCTCTCTCTCTCTTTCTTTCTTTCGCTCTGGCTCTCTGTCTCTCACTATCTATCTCTCTCTCTATCTGTGTCTGTGTGTGTGTCTCTGTCTGTCTGTCTGTCTCTCCCTGGTTGTCTATGAATTTGCACATGTGCATAGACTGTCCTTTGTCTGATGGAGAGAGCAACCACATTATGTCCAATGGAGAGGAGAAGCTGGCAGAGCGGATGGTCAAAGACAGCGAACCCCGTAAATCCATTGGTTGGTCACTGCTTGCTTGACATTCCTTTCACCCAATCAGAACCACACCTGTAACATCACCTCTAAGCTCGTCACATCATGCTGATTGTTTTTGTACCTTATTCGGTTCACATCTTTTTGGATGTCATCTTGTGTAGGGATGTAGGGATTGTGTTGCAAATGCTAATGACATAATGCTGGGTGCTTTTAGACGTGGAGAGTGAGGAAGATGAGGAGGAAGAGCCAGTGGCAGATCCCAAGAAACCAAACTCAGACGAGGTGCGTGTGTGCGCGCGTGTGTGTGTGCGCGTGTGTGTGCGCGTGTGTGTGCGGGTGTGCGTGCGTGCGCATGTGTGCGTGTTTGTGTGTGTGTGTGTGTTTGTGTTTGGCGGTGTGCATGGATGCACCTGTGAGTGTGACTATAAATGTGCTTGTGTACAGTATGTGTGTGATTCTGCATATGTTGCCATGTTTGTCGGCCTGTGTGTGTGTGTGTAGGGGATCGTGTGTGAGAGAATCGTCCACTCCCACACTTCATACCTGTAGTGTATTCAACAAGTGCTGTCCCTCTGTGTCCCAGGGCACGGCCAGCAGTGAGGTCAATGCCACCGAGGAGATGTCCACACTGGTCAACTACATCGAGCCAGTCAAGTTCAAGTCCTTTGAAGTAGCAGGCAGTAAGTAATACGTGTGTGTGTGTGCGTGCGTGCGTGTGTGTCAAACATTAACTGAATGACTCATTCAGGTTGCTTGGTTCTGTAATAAGGGAACAAGGGATGCTTCATTAGGCTTAATGGCACCTGTCCACCCCCTCACCTCCCCACTACAGGTGTATAAATGATACACACACACACACACACACTCACAATAGACTGATGCAGATTCAGTTCCCCTATTATAGTGATGGATCACACTCACTTGTGACTGACCAAAGGCTGTGTAGAAGCTGGCTGAGGCCCGTTCACCCCACACTCTACCGCTGTGTCAGACAAAAGTCAAATGAGTCTCCTCTGTCTGTCTGTCTCTTTGTCTGTCTGTCTGCCTCTCTGTCTGTCTTCTATCTCTCTATCCCTCTGTCTGTCTCTCTCAGAGAGAAATAAATACTATGAGATGTCCTCTTTCGTGGAGACCAAAGGCATGGACACACTGAAGAGCTCTCCGGTGGAATTTGTAGAGTATCCTTTTGAGTGTGTGTGTGTGTGTGTGTGTGTGTGTGTGTGTGTGTGTGTGTTCATGTGCGTGTGTGTGTGTGTGTGTGTGTGTTGGTTCGTGCGTGTGCATGCTTACATGCATTTGTGTGTGTAATTATCTAATGGGGGAAGTGGGGAAATACGTGTGTAATATGTGTTCCTTCCTTCTTCGTCTTCATTTCCTGGATCTGTATGAGGATGTCCGTGGCCCTGTTTTACCCCACATATATTACCTGCATCTGGGAGGATTTTCTATTTATTGCCATTAGAGGAGGATATGCTTTGTTTGTGATGTGTATGTACACAAGATAAAAGAGGAACTCATAAATCCTGCTTGATATTACTTTTTGTTTGTGTTTGTGGGTGTGTTTGCTTGTGTGTATCTTATTGTGTATGTGTGTTACAATGGTATGGCGTTTGCATGTGTGAGTTGAAATGGTACGTTGTATGTGTATGTGTGTGTGTGTATGTGTGTGTGCTAAAATTGTGACTACATGACTGTGTGTGTGTGCGCGCGTGCGCGTGCATGGTTGTGTTAAAAGTAAATGATGGCATCAGGTAGTTGAGTGTGTGTGTGTCCTTAGTGCGCCACTCTCAGATATAATAAGAAGCAGCTGAGTCGTATCTACCCTAAGGGCACGAGGGTGGACTCCAGTAACTACATGCCCCACCTCTTCTGGAACGTGGGCTGCCAGATGGTGGCGCTCAACTTCCAGACCCTCGGTAAGGAACTTAAGGCCGGCACGCGTCTCACTGGACGCACTTCCTCTCTGGACATCCCCCGCACCTGCCACTTGCGTTCTCGATATCGATAGTGGTGTTTACCCTAATCTATGGTTAAGCAGTGTGTGTGTGTGTGTGTGTGTGTGTGTGTGTGTGTGTGTGTGTGTGTGTGTGTGTGTGTGTGTGTGTGTGTGTGTGTGTGTGTGTGTGTGTGTGTGTGTGTGTGTGTTACAGACCTGCCCATGCAGCTGAACATGGGTGTGTTTGAGTACAATGGGGGCTGTGGCTACTTGCTGAAGCCAGAGTTTATGCGGCGTACAGACAAGCACTTTGACCCCTTCACTGAAAACATTGTGGATGGCATCGTCGCCAACACCGTCAAAATCACGGTAGTGTTTGTGTGTCTGTGTTTGTGTTTGTATGTGTGTGTGTGTTTGCAAAGTACACACAGATATATAAAGGGTTATTGTATTGCAGCATGTTGACCTACTGCTGGTTAAACTCATATCAGTATTTGTGTTCGCAGCCTATCTCTATTATTCTGAAACAATTATACTCTCAGATGTAAGGGATAATGTATTTTCCGCCGGTAATTATCAGAAAATAAGTCCCGACAGGGAGAACAGAACCCCGACTTCGACCTGAAGGGACTTTTTTTTTTCTGATAATTACCGGCGGACAATACATTATCCCGCTTATTACACGGCTACTTGCCAAAACGAGAAAAGAAACCTAACACAATGGGTCTTTAAAATGATTTTGCTACCGTTTCGTGTTGCTGACAAAATAAATAGTTCGCCACACAGATAGAACTTGACAGTTGCGTGGCAACGTCTTACTAGCTTACTTTCCCTTTCAATGAAATTCCATTGCAATAAGCAAACGGACGTATTGCGGAGGGATATGAAAGACATTAATGAACCCGTTGCCATTGACAGCGGTGATTTATATATTTTGCCGGTGATTATATATATTTAACATAGGTCCGAACGTTGGGAAGGCCCATTCATGTGAATGGAACTTTCTACAGCACTCTGAAGAGCCGTGTAATAACATGGGGTGTGTGTGCGTGTGCGTGTGCGTGCGCGTGTGCGTAATGTTCTCAGATTATCTCGGGCCAGTTTCTGAACGAGAGGAAGGTGGGTGTGTATGTGGAGGTGGACATGTTTGGCCTGCCCTCTGACACCAAGAGGAAGTTCCGCACACGCACCTCCAACAACAACTCATTGGACCCTGTATGGACCGAAGAGAGCTTTGTCTTCAATAAGGTGCGCACGCACGCACACACACACACACACACACACACACACACACACACACACACACACACACACACACACACACACAGCATAATGACAGTGCAGCATTCAGTGTGGTATTAGTTGTGTCTGCATCTGTCTTACGCAGCGATGACTGCAGGCTATGTCAGCATTTAACTGGAAATCTCAGTATTGCACAATATCCCGGTATTAAACTCTCCCTCTTCCTCCATTCCTTTTTCTCTCCCTCCTCCCCCTCCTTCACCTCTGTCTTTTCTTCTCTCTCTCTCTCTCTCTGTCTCTCTCTGTCTCTCTATCCCTCTCTCCAGGTGATCCTGCCTAATCTCGCCTCGCTGCGGGTGGCCGTGTTTGAGGAGAACGGGAAGTTCATTGGGCACCGCATCCTGCCGGTGCTGGCGCTGCGCCCAGGTCAGTGCAGCCGGCCGGATCAGCCCACAATGCCATCTGATCCAGGACCTGTAGCTCAGGGATTCAGGCCTCCTTTAGACGGATTCTAACCTCTGCGTGTGTGTGTGTGTGTGTGCTTTCTTCTTTCTTTCTTTCTTTCTTTCTTTCTTTCTTTCTTTCTTTCTCTCTCTCTCTCTCTCTTTTTCCTGTGTGCGTGTGTGTGTTCATGCTGCAGGTTACCACTACATCAGCCTGAAGAATGAGCTGAACCAGCCTCTCCTGCTGTCCTCTCTGTTTGTGTACATTGAGGCTCAGGACTACATTCCCAATGAGCACCAAGGTAGGGATGAGCGCTGGTGAACGTAAACGTTGGAGACTACAACTCCCATGAACACCGGTGTATTTAACCGTGAAACGTTCATAACTCACATTCTCACTGTGTCTGTGTGTGTGTGTGTGTGTGTGTCTGTGTGTGTGTGTTGTTGTAGAGTATGCTGAAGCCCTGACTAACCCCATCAAGCACGTCTCTCTGCTGGACCAGAGGGATCGGCAGCTGGCTGTGCTAATGGAGGATGAGGTCAGTTCTATCAAATGACGGTTGAAAAAAGGTTGAGCGTGTGTATGTCTGTGTGGGGGAGCCTCTCAAGTTGAGTTTTACTGTGCAGTGTTGATGATCAGTGTTAAAGATGGTAACATAGTGGACATCATTCCTTAATTATTTTCCTTTCTGTAGTTGTATATGTGCTATTCTATGTTGCTAATTTATAAATTGAAATGTATAAATGATTTTCCTTTGTTGATTATATTCATATGTTGTAGATTGTGGTGGTGATAATGGGTGTGTGGGTGTGCATGTGTGCTTTGGCATGACCACCTTTCCTTTCTCAGCACACCTCAGAGAAACGGGAGCAGGAGCGGTTTGACCTTCGACCTTTAGACCCTAACCCCATGCCCGTACTCCCACTCCTGCCTGAGCTCCAGGACGTCCAAATCCCCGGGGCAGGTGAGTGCTGACC
>NC_055974.1:8978040-8998040 GCF_018492685.1 Alosa sapidissima
CAGCCTGGACAATAGCACTGCCTCCTTGGCAGACTCCTCCCACTCCAACACGCCAGTCATGTCAGAGGCGGAGCTTACATCTATATAAATAGGCATTAATCATGTTTTTTATTTTTGAAAAAAAGAATCTCTTGGATTTTAAACATCCCTCTCTCACTGGATCTTGATATACTTATAGTATTACTAAACGTGGTGTAATTATTTCTTTTCATTTTTAAGGTTCAGTTTTTTTAATGTATGTTATTTTACAAGGTTAATTTGTTCTTTCTTTGTTTCACTTCATCTTGCCTTGCTTCAGTCCATTAGCTTAAGAATTCTCCTACCAAAGCTTTTTTTTATTATTATTATTATTATTATTTGACCTCAGTGAATGGAGGCAAATCCACTGTCCGTCAACATTAGCACCTGTTAGCTTAGCTCTATTATCTGTCTGTGAGAGCACTCCAGGTGCATTTTTCATTCTCTCCTGTGGATATGTGGTGTGGAGCAAGCGATGGCCGAGAGGTTTTCTTTTTAAATTATTTATTTTATATGGCATGTTTTGTGAATGGAGGTGCTTAGACTGTACTGCTTGTGAGTGTCCACCAGATGGCGGTGGCGTCTCAGTCTCCTGAGCTCCTCGCCGGGCAGTGCAGAGAGAGGAGTGTTGTGTGTGTGTGTGTGCGTGTTTGTGACATTACCGTGGCGAGGTGCTTGTTTACATATAGAGTGCAGTGAAGCTACCCACTCAAGACCAGTGCGGACTCCTGGACAGTGTCCTTTGGGCCAGTGAGCCCAAAGCCACCAGGTCACTGCATGCATGACCTTGTAGTTTTAACTGGATGAGCAAAATCTCAAAGTGAACTCCCAAATGCGAACACATATATACAGTAGGCACACACACAGAATCTCAAAGTGAACTCCCAAATGCGAACACATATATACCGTAGGCACACACACACACATTACACCAAGGAAGTGGGCATAAACACTCATACATTTTAATTCACACACGTACGTAAACATGCAAACACACATGTACACACAGTCAAAAGCAGTCATGAGTATCTGTTGCTGGATAGCCACTGGATAAGACTACAGTGTTGAAATCCTTCCATCCTTTGCTGTTCCTTCCCACACCACACACACACACACACACACACACACACGCTCCCCCACACACACACGCTCCCACATTCTTCTTATAGTTTTCAGTTTCTTTTTAATCATTTCGTCCACCTTGCTCTTGTTAATCTTCTATGTTGTTTCTCTGCCTTCCTCTGCATTCCCACCCTCCTTCTCTCCCATATGTAAGTGGGCTTTTATTGTAATCCAATGTAAGTCCATGAGCAATTCGTGTGTGTGTGTGTGTGTGTGTGTGTGTGTGTGTGTGTGTGTGTGTTGTGAGCCGTGAGCCAAAAATCTTTCACACTCTCCACTGTCCACCAAACTGTCTTGTTCTTTTTATTGTTCACACCTTTAACTTGTGGCAATGTGTTTGTTTGTTTGTTTGTTTGTGTGTTTGTGTGTGTGTGTGTGTGTGTGTGTGTGCGTCTGTCTGTCTGTTTGTCTGTCTGTGTGTGTGTGGGCGTAGGCGTACGCGCGCTTGTGTTTCATGCAAACATGCCTCTGTTTATGTGAGTGTGGTTCAGGCGGTTTTTGTTTCCTCATGGACAGTTTGCCTGTAATGTATATAGTGGCTCAAACATGAGCGTCTAAGAGAGGCCTCGTTAAGTTGAGGAGGGAGAGGAGATGGGGCCAGATCAACTCTTAACCCTGTTGCGTAATACCAGAACACAATTTTTTTTATTCTGCTCCTCTTGAGGGATGGGACTAGGGGGTTTTAAAACAGAGCTTTTTATTCGATTTTATCCATCCATCCATCTAGGGATTGTTTTCAGTTTTTTAATCATTGGAGATAAGACTCGTGTGTTTTGGCGCTTTATCTCTCCCTCCCTCTGTTTTTCTGTCTCTTTCTCTCCCTCTCTTTTTTAACATGACTGCCTCCTCTTGCCCTTGGAGCCAAAATTAAAAACACACAGACACGCAGCTGGGGACTCTCCGTGCCCCTGACTCACAGAGGGCAGCCAGTTTCTTTCCTCAGTTGGGGCTAATCACACACACACACACATACACATACATTCGCATACACTCACATACATATGCAAACACTCTCTCTCTCTTTCTCTCTCACACAGCCACTCACACTCACACAGGACCAAACTGAGAAAGAACAGCAATTATAAGCGGAGATAAAGTAGGTGGAACAGCGATAGAGAGGCGCTTTAGTCACACTGCATCAGACCTAATTGGCCATCATCACCCAAGTGCTAGCTGCTACCGCAGCGCGCGGGTGACTCATCGCTGTGCCCGTAACAGAATACAGCGATACAGTCTGCCTGCCCACCCACCCCCTTACACACTCACACACACACACACACCCATGTACACACGCACGCACACACACACACACACACACCCGTGTGTACACACACACACACACACGTGTACACACACACACACACACCCGTGTACACATACACACACACACACACACCCGTGTACACACACACACAAACACAAACACATACGCATCCACCCTATTGTGTCTTAAGCATCTCTGCACTTTGAACATGCTGGATGCTTCTAGTGATGGCACAAATGTACACACTCACACACACACACCCGTGTACACACAAACACATACGCATCCACCCTATTGTGTCTTAAGCATCTATGCACTTTGAACATGCTGGATGCTTCTAGTGATGGCACAAATGTTCCACAAAACCTGATTTAGCGGGGGTTTTTGTCGAATTCCACTTTTATTGTTAACGTTCAATCCAGCTGTGAGTCTATCAGTGACTTGTGCACCCAGACGTGGCGGGGGAGAGAGATATTCTAAAGGATGTAAACAAACGAAATTGTCAATCAAACCAAACGGGAACAAGTTTTTTGGAGTGATTGAGTGCTTACCTGGGATTAATCTCAGAATTCTGGACAGTTTTGACAGCTCATTGATGGTTTCCATTGTCTTTTTCTTGATCAAGCTGCTTGGAAGTCATTTATTTTAAAAAGGTACAGTACATTGACTGTAAATAGGCTCTCCATGCATTGGGGGGGGGGGGGGGGGGGGGGGGGGGGGGGTGAGGGGAGAAGTGTTCGCATGTGGCTGCCACACTCCATGAGGGGGTTGTAGACATGAACACATGCTAACTGGCTCTGCTTACTGTCACTCGGTATTAACTGAGCGGCTTGTTTGGCATCCGGGTGTGAGTGGAGGGCCCGTCAGAGGCCATTACAATTCAACTGAGTCAAGCAAAAGCCACTTCAGTTAGTTTGTCTTTTCTTTTTTCTTTTTTGTTTTGTTTAGTGCACTGTCCCTTCGGCAATTTTTTATTTTATTTTGATTTTGATTTTATTTTTAAATAATGGGGTTTGAAAAACTGCCAACTGTTTCACACGAGTTGTGCACTAGGCCAAAATATCTTGGGCTTTTTGGTGTGTGTGTGCGTGCATGTGTGTGTGCATGTGTGTGTGCTCATAAAAGGTAGAGAAAATCAGCTTTGGGTCTCTATGTGTATCAGGGGAAAATGGTACTCGGTGTCACTGTTCTACTTTCATCTGTGTCATGTGGTCTGTGGTTGATTGATGTTTTCTTTTGAATCTCTGGCGTGTTTGTAAAAAATCAGGTGAGATTTTGTCCTTCTAAAGTGACATTTGGGCAAATAAGCTTTCACGTGACGGTCACACTGTAATACAACAGCCTAATCTGCATCTTCACAAACATCCATAGAACCAAACCACTACACTATCAATGTTGAACTCTACAACATTTTACGAGTGTTCCATAATCTATTAGAACCGAATCCACTTAGAGGCCACAGGGCACTTGAACTCCTTTGAAGATGAGTCGCCCAGGTCTGTCTACTTTGCATCTGAAAGACCCCTGAAGAATAGGCATGTTCGGTACATAAGCATGGCCCATGTGGCAAAGTTTTAAAGCCCTATATGTGGTTCAATAATACCCCATCAGGAGATTTTATGACTTTAGAGGGGATGCCTATTTAGCATTTGTCTTTTCCCCCCAGATGTCCTGCTCAAGCAGTTTTGCACAGCCAAAACCAAAGGAAACGAGTACAAATATTTCCTCCCAAATATCACCTGTGAAAGACGAGGTTTTATGCAGCGTATATTCTCTCCACTCATGGCATAAATATAATGACATAGCGGAATAGTTGGCTCAACTGGGCTCTACCAAAATGAAGAGGTAGATATGTTTGTTAAGAATCATATTACGTACGTCTACTCACCATATAGATTGTGTCCATTGCATTGCTTGTGTTTAATCTGAGTACTTCTATATGTATTTACTACTGACTTAAGGTACAATTTATAATATATATGTATATGTGTGAGAGAGTGAACAGGATATGGTGGTGTAAAGGTATTCTTTAAAATGAAAACCCTATTCTGATTGGGCCATTTCCAAACTGCTTTCTGCTGCCTTTTTGTCCTTCATAAGATGGACAGTGACGCATCACCTTACATTTTTATATTTGTAACAATTTTAAAACCTTTTATTTTTTTCAGTTATTTTAAGTTTTTGATTTTAAATGTTTTAGTACTCATGACTTTGCCTTTGGATTTAGTCTCCCTGGAATTGTATAATGACTTTTTCATTTCATGTGTACCTTACTTTTGAGATTTGTTTTTATTTTGAGCAAAAACTAAGTCACTAATATCATTTGTTGTGTCCAGGAGGTACTGTGAGAAAGTTGATGGTCCATGTTCCCTGACCATGTGTTTCTGGCATTTACAATAGTGAGGTCTTTGTATAGCAGCTTCAGGGTCAAAGAACATTAGCTAGGTCTCCATAAGTCGAACTCATATGTGTATTTGGAGTTATTGTCTGTGTATATTTAATCACTAATAATTAGAGAAAAAAAAACAATAGGTCTTTTAGAAAACATACATTTTTACAAAATTACTTATTGCACTTTTTATTTTCCCTGGTGTTTTAGGCTTCTTTTTACTATAATAGACAGGTTTTTTTTTCCTCCCCATCTTTCTTGGATTTCCAATCTCCTGTAGTGATCACTCTGGATTGCTCTTTTCTACGGCCAATACCTGACTTTTTCCCCCAAGTAAAAAGGGAGCTTAGATAGATAGATAGATAGATAGATAGATACTTTATTGATCCCCAAGGGGAAATTCAAGGAGATGTTTGTATCACTTTAAGTGAGTGGCAGAGATCGGAATGCATCTCTTAATGACATCTTGACCAAATCCACCCATGGTGCAAACCAAGCTTTAAGGGATGAGGCTATTTCGATGGCTAAGAGTCGAAAAGTGTTCCCCAAAGGGCTAATACAGGTTTGCCTCTATAGCATAGCTTTAAAACCCATGGCAAAACAACCAAACTGCAAAAATCAGAGGCCCTGGTTGCTTTCTCTCTCTCTCTCTCTCTCTCTCTCTCTCTCTTGCTGTTTCTCCAGCTATCTTCTTCCTGTTTGTTTTTGGTGGTTATTTTGCTGATTCATTAAACTTGTTAACACTGTATGTAGAGAAAGTACTGGTCTGCCTCGCTAAAGGGAAAAAATGTTCTTCTGGATGTAATTTTTATTGTGCCGACAAATAATATAAACTGTACATTCAATAAATACAGGATTTTGTTTAAAGAATTGCTTTGGCTGATCTTAAATTGGGACATATTTTTTTCCATTTGCAGTTGCAGCAGTTTCCGGTTTCTTTTGCATTTAACAGTCATTCATTTACATACCCACATGCAGAGGAGAGCACATGTACATTCTGTTAACGGCTATGGGTAATTTAGCTCACACTAGGAGAGAATGCATTGGGAACATTTCATATAAATGGCCCATTCTGAGAACACTGCGAACGAATGATCAATCTCTAGCAATGTACACATTTTCTCCACAGCGAAGGTTCCATCGAAAAGCTATAATCATTTGTAAAGTAAACAAGAGTAATATCGTAGGAGCTGTGCTATGGTACGATCAGTTATCTTCTTAATTAGATAATCGAAAGTATCTTATTGCCTTTAGTTCCCTAAATACAAGACCATGCAAAAGCATCTCCGCAGGTGACAGTGATGTAGCCTACCAGATACAGCCAATGCATTCTGTATCTCCCACCCTAACATTTGCATCCCACTACTGCCACTCATAAGCACCATTATGAGCTATGTGTGTGTGTGTGGGGGGGGGGGGATTGCTGAGATTAAGGCTCCATCAGTCACCAGTCATCTCCCCCTCTATCAGGAGCACACACACACTCGAGTAGCCCTCCGATTCCTGCCGCTGATTGTGTCGGCTAGAGAGAGGTGAACAGGAACCTGAGGCCAAATCCATTCAGATTGCATCCGGATAAAGTATAAGTCAACAAAATTAAACAAAAATCTCCATCACAGCCCCGAGAGTGGACGCAGGCTATGGGCGACGGATGCAAATGAAAAGCCCAGGGAGGTCATTGCTTCCCACCCAAGGAGAAGACATGGCAATAAAATTGATATTTTTTCCTATCGTAGACAGCACTGTGTGTGTGTGTGAGAGAGAGAGAGAGAGCGAGAGAGTGTGCGTGTGTGGTGTGTGTTGGTAAAGTACACCCTGCCATCTCTCCTTACACCACCGCAACGAGACAATCACCACAATAACCCTCCCAGCATCAGTTCCAGCCTGTCGCTAGTCTGCCGTCTCTCTCTCTCTGGCGACGCGGAGGGACTTAAGGGAGGGCGACACAGAGAGGACGGAAGAAGGGATTTATCCCTCTATTTTAAACCATCCATTTTGAAGACTTATTGTACTGTGCAATACAAAAAAAAAAAATAACTCCACAGCCTACATGGGATGGAAAGCCTATCAACTGCTTGGTTAACCTCCCAAAAATAGCAATGGCTTACATCATTAAAATCTGAATTAGACGTCTACACAATTTGTTTTATCCCCCAACCCATATCCCCCCCCCCCCCCCACCTCCACTTCCGACACCAGCCGTGTGAAGCTGGGCACTCACTTAAGACAGAATACACACACACACACACACACACACACACAGTGTACCACAGGAGGGATAAAGGGAATAAGGCTGGCAGAACAAAAGCAGGTTGGAAGCCTCTCTCTCTATTTCTCTCTCTCTTTTCATCTCCATCTTTTCTGTTCCTTTCTGATGCCTTACATCCTGTCGCCCCCGTTTCTGCATGTTCAGCAGAGACATGACAGGCCACTTCAGTCCACTTTGCCTCCTGGAGGTATAGAACACGTCCGTGCCCTACAGTGCCGACGTGTGAGATAGTAGGCCTATGGGTTTCTATGCCCTACAGTGCCGACGTGTGAGATAGTAGGCCTATGGGTTTGTATCAGTGGCGTAACTATAGTAGGTGCAGCAAGTGCAGTCGCACCAGGGCCCGTGACCTCCCGGGGCCGCTACCCCCGCAATGCATTTGCTGGAAAATTCTATACAGGTCCTTTCAGACTACCGGCGTGCCTTTGACCAGGCCAAGGCTACAGCGCAGACGCTCGCAAATAAATGGGGGGTTCAGAGTACATTTGAAAATGTTAGAGCACGGAGAGTGAAGCGTCACTTTGACGAACTATCGGAAGATGAGCGCTTAACCGATGCAGAGAAATACTAAAAAAGTGCAGGTATTTAATGCAACTCTGGACATCATAATCAGTCAGCTCTCCCAAATATTTGCAAGTATGCGGGAAACTTGTCATGTGTTTGAGTCTTTACGTCCTATGACCCTTCAACTCGCAGGTGATGATGAACTGCTTGAAAAGGCAAGACGTTTGTCAGACCATTATAGCAGGGACATTGCACCGACATTCCCAACACAACTCCTCTCATTCAGGTCTTGCTTTAAAGCAGAGATTTCACAGAAGTCATCTATTTTTCAACTTGCCAAAATGCTGGTGGTAGATTATGACAGTGTAACATCCACATTCGGGGAAGTGTGTACTGCTCTCATGTTGTTTCTGACATTGGCTGTGACTGTGGCAACAGCTGAGCGATCTTTTCCCAAACTCAAACTTATTAAGACCTACCTAAGGAGCAGCATGGGGCAGAAGAGGCTCAGTGGGTTAGCTTTCCTGTCCATTGAAAATACGAGAGCCAGAGCATTAAATATTGGGAACATCGTTAACGATTTTGCATTACGAAAGGCTCGTAAGATGGCCTTCTTCTAATGGCCTAGTTCACGCATATTGGGGATTGTATGCATATGAATGATTTTATTTGGTTTCTGCACGGTTAAATAAGTTAGGCTACATTAAGTTTTGTTTCTGCGCAGTGTGAGTTTATAAGCAAGCAATCTACGCTTGCAGTTTCAGCAGAGGGTTGAAGAGGCGCATTGAGCGCATTGAGTGTTCCCATAATTCCATGCGAGTTGATGTTAATGCAGTAATTATAGATTACCCTGGCCTGCAGGCTGTTAATAAAATTATTTTTAATGTTTTCACATGTAATGGATCCTATGTAGTCGTGTGTTACTACTACTAAACTACTTCGGTGCCTCAGGCTCTTTGCATTAAACAATTGAAGTCACCCTTAATGTATATTGCATGTATCAGAGTTAATTCATCCTGGGCAAATATATATTGATAAGGAGCCCGCGTAGCGCTCTCGCACCTGGGTCCACTAATGATTTGTCACGCCACTGGTTTGTATGCCCTACAGTGCCAACGTGTGAGATACTAGGCCTATGGGTTTGTATGACAAATATTTGGCATCTCTCCCCTGCTTTGCCCCCATCACATGATAGGCCTGCCTGTCAGCCTGCGTGAACCTAAACGAAACTAGAGCAAACTATGATATGTTTATGTGTAACACGGAGAGTGCTTTATAAAACGAGACACACACTGGACATGCTGGTCTCCGCATGAGTTCCTTCAAAGTAATAACACAAACAGTTTAATGTACCAATTGAATTTCACTGCTGTTTACACCCCTTGGAAATCGGAGGTAGAACAAAGGATCCCCAGGCCTATTGTCTTTTGAGAACCTTTTGCAAAAATAAGTTTATGGAAGTGTACTGTTGGTCTACTTATTTTGAACTAAGCATACGTATAGCTTGTGGCATGAACATGAAAAATTGGGCTAGAAAAGCATGTCAGTAGTGGGTGGCAGTGGCTCAGGAGTGTCTTCCAGCTCCTCCTGACTAAACGCTAAACCCCCAAAGTACTCCTAATGTTGGCACCCTGCATGGCAGCCTACGCCATTGGTGTGTGTATAATAGAAATGCAGTATAAAAATAATATAAATAAGCAATATAAATGCAGTATATTAGTAAACACATATAAGTTCACTTGTAGTGCACCTACAAGTTTAATACTTGTACACCTTAAAAATACTTAACATATACTATAAGGAACTAAAATGTGTGCTAGAAGTATATAACTAGAATATTCACTTGTTTACTTACAGTTCTTACAAGTTTACTATTATAAACTCTGAAAGTGGGCCAATTTAGTCTGAAGAAGTATAAACATAGTACATGTACGAGTGTACCACAAGTACATTTATACCAATAAACTTCCTACCTAAAGTGAACTTGGGATTTATACTTCAACTTCACTTCAGTTTGCTTGATTAAATTAACTATAAGTATACCTTTTTATGGTAAGGGAATCTACAGGCTAGATACCTGTCATATTTCTTGGGCGATATTTGCTATGCCGAAGTTCTTTAGTAAAGCCGTCGCAGTCAATGAACTCTTAAACATTTTCTTTGGCTGCACAATCTTCAAAAAAACTGTGTATTGTGGTGTGAACGTGATGGTGTGGTTGGTAGATAGTTCTAGAAAGAGAGAAGTGTCTTGATGACATCTCATTCTCAATACCTGGAGCCTTCGTAGTAGAAAATCTACAGTTTCTCCAGTGCTGCATGGCCTGAACTAAGAAGTGTTCAGAAATGGGTCCAACAGACAGGTTTTTTCCTCATTATTGAATTACGAAGAATGAGTCGCATTGTCTGTTTGTCTAGACATTTGCTACTCTTTTCAGATTTTTAGTTTTTCTGATTTTCAGTTGAGACGCTACCAAAACTTTGTTTCTTGCAAATAGCAATAGGCCTCCAGTAAGAAATGTGCAATTGACGACCAACCAACCCCTGCAACACCACGACCCGAAATCCCCATTTATATCAAAGTCCGACCTGATGATTTTAAGGGTTTAGGCCTGGGTGTGCTCATGTATGCTATAGGTACCATGCACACACCATCCATTGCAACTCACTCCCTAACAGAAATGGGTTCCAACAAACAGGTTGTTCCCTCATTATTGAATGATGAAGAATGAGTCGCATTGTTTATTTGTCTAGACGTTTGTTACCACAACTACCAGGTATTTGGAAGGAATAGCTCTGTCAGTTCTCTTGTGGTAAGATCTTTTGATTGTTTTGGTTGGCTGACCCACAGCAGTGCTAGCTGATGCAACTGACGTTGGTCTATGCAACTGCAGTCCCAAAGATATGGTTAGTTGAGTTGGCTGCCAGGCTGCATAGACAGGAAAAGGCTCCACTAATATGAAATAGCAGAAATAGTAACATGGTCTACAGTACATTTCAATCTCTCACCCTCCTGACCTCTTGAACCCGTCATCAGCCTTCATAATAAAAGTCCTCCCCTAGGGTGTGCTTTCAGTCCCATGCCCATTCTCATCTTTCATTAGACCTTTGGTTTGTTCATAGACCTCAGTATGGAATCATATGGAATAATCAATTCCATCAGTATGTTATAACTACATAGGCTACAGTAAATTCACTCCCTTTACTGTCATGTATTTTGGTGTGCTTGTGATGGTATGGGTATTCTAGAACGACTGCCACAGTTAGTACATTTAAGAAACAACCATGTTCATTCACTTCCTTTGTTGTCGAAAACTTTCTTCAGCAAATATATCCTCATGTTTATTTTACTCTCATCTGTTTGCCTCAGTAGTCCTTTCCTGCTCTATGCTTCACTCTTCCCCCTGTGAGTTTGTTTCTCTCTTTTTCTGTCTCTCTCTCTTCTTCTCCTCCTCTCTCTGGCTCGTTCCTCTCCAGTGGTGGTGAGGAAGACTGCCAGCCTTAAGGGAATAGGAGACGCCTGTCTGTCATGCCTGGCTTCCATCAAATCACCCAACTCTGGCCCAGAAAAGCAGTTCCACACCTCTCTTTCTCTCTCTCTCTATTTCTACCTTCTTTTCATCTGACTTTCTTTGTCGAGAGAGGATTTATTAGGTGAGGTGTTTATGAGCACTTGCTCACACACGGCTTGATATTTTCACAGAGGAGGACAGTAGACTGTCTGAAAACATAAAAGCACAAGTCGATACTGTCAAACCCTCCGCAATAACCCAGTCGCTGTCAATAGAGAAGGAAACAGGGAGATCGGAGGGAAATACCATTTTCAAAGTTTAATTCAGATTTCAAATAAAAGAATAAAAGAAAGAACATGATATTTGTAAACAACATAGTGTAACTTCATTTTTTTCTCATAATAGGCTTTTTTCTTTAAAAAATATTTCAGAACAATAGTTTTCTTTTTTTTTCACCACATTTCATAGTTTGGAATGGGCTGGAGGTGACATGCAAACAACTACACTCTCTCTTTCAAACACACACACACACACACACACACACACACACACACACACACACGCACACACGCACACACATACAGCACACACAAACACGCACACACACAGTCATCAAATGTTTTAATGCTTAAATGCCTAATCTATATTGCTTCTACGTGTGAAACATGACACAAAACAAAAAATCAAAAGTTATTTGTTGGATGGAAATTCTCAAAAGGTTGCAATTAGGTGATAAGACGCCCCCAGCGGAGAAGCACTTGGCAGCTCCTCAATAGCGACAGTGACTGAGCCCAGGAACAGAGGAAACGAATTGAAAGCCTAATCTGGTGGAAGTGGCGGAGGATGAATGGCTAATCTAAAGCATGTTGCGTTGGGGTGGGGGTGGGGGGGGGGGGGGGGACAAGCACACACAAAGAGAGACAACACAGAGATGAGATACACAGTGGCACATGGTCATTCCAAAGGGCCGCACACACACACACACACACAGACACACACACACACACACACATACAGGCACGCATAGAATGCAACACACACAAAATAATAGCATTGTAGGCGCAACACATGCACACACACACACACACACACAAACACAAACACAATAGCACACACACACACAGGCAGCACACACACAGGAGTGGTCTGCACTGATAAGAAAAGGAAATGGCTTTCTGCAGCTAAGAGCAACATCAACTCAAACATGAATGAGCCTAGACCATGACTCAACAGCCAAGCTGACACACTGCATTTCTGATATTCTCCCTTATTACAAACACACACACACACACAATAGATACACTCTCCCACAATACACACATACTGATACACTCAGTGTAATACACACATAAACACATACTCTGCAGTCTGCACACCCAGTATAATACTAAAGAGCATACCAAGGGATTGAGTTCATACAGTTCGGTACAGTATAATACATGGCAGATTCATATCAATTGACAGATTAAGCTGGATCAAGTCTCTACTGGACATAGTTGTGTGTCTATTCACAGTCCTATGGTTCTGTTACCTGTGTGTGTGTGTGTCCAGTACCAAAATTATTCTTATCTTACACCAAGGATAGAATCAGACATCATGCACATCTGTGTTCGTATCAGTGTATGAACAGTATGTGGGTGATTAATATTGTGTGTGTGTGCTTGTGTCTGTGTATCTGCAGGCTATTAGTAAATCATCACTCAGTGTGTGTATGTGTGTGTGTGTGTGTTTGCATTGTTTCTGATAGCTGTCAGACACAGAGTCACTGACACCCAGACACTGCAATCTCACTGATTGGATCAGGCTTTCCGGCACAAGGCCAGCTGAAACATTACATTACAGATATATCGACAAGAGCATACAAACAAAACACAAATGTGTGTGCACGCGCACACACACACACACACACACACACACACACACACACTCTGTCTGATTTCTTACTTCCTTTATCTCTCAGCCAGTACACAAACAGATTAGCGTGAGCTGTTGCACAAACATATGCACGCACATAGCTGTCCATTTAATAAATGCCATTCACTCGCTCTGTCCATTTAATAATAGTGATGGTCATAACAGAGCCACGCTCATGGTCTAAATCCTTACTTATCTCCCGTCATAAATGTAATCCTGCCTTGTAGGCACCGGCCTCACAAGCCCAGGTCCCCAGTACACACAGACACACACACACACACAATTCTATTTTTTTACTACATGAGGACTTCATTCCAGTGGTACTAACGCACCTGATGAAACTCCCCTCTTCCTCTCTCTGTTCAGTTTCACTTTTTTGTCCTTTATTCGCCAGACAAGAAGGAGAGCGTGTAAAGGAATGTAATTATGGGGGTTCGTTTTCGCTGGAATGGTAGTGATGGCACTCTAATTCATTACGCCACAAGGGGCATCGCCACAGGTAGCGTGCGCTAAGGAGATAATCTCTGTCACACACACACACACAAACACACAGACAGACACGCAAGCACACACACTCGTGCACAAACAAACAAATATGAACATGCCAACGGTAACAACACACAGAGACAACACACAAAGACCCACTACAATAACAGCCCGTACACACCACCACCGACACAGTGACACGGGGAACAGACCAAATTGAACAAAGACGACGACACTCGCCGATCGTCTCCTAGCAACAGGAGGGCCTAAAAATATACCATCTACGCATTTACTCTCACCAAAAACAATGGACGTGACTGCCTCACCCCTGCTTTTTATAGCTACGTACTGACACAGTAGGCTATATCTGTCAGCTCCCGCCCACCCCAAACGCCGTATATACCTCTCTTTCATTGGACATCTCTCCTCAGCGTCATCCATTTAGCAGAGTAGACTCACTTCCCCAATGAAGGGGTTTGGTGAGGAGAATCCAGGAGAATGAGGGAGAGAGGGAGAGAGGGAGAGATGGAGGAGGAGGAGGAGAGATGAAGAACTGAGAGTAGGTGCTGTTGTGGTGTTGTAAATGGTTTCTCTGTGGTGTAAATCTGGCTCAACTGAGACCGGAGACTGGATTGGAAAGTCTGTCTGACGACTTGGATGGGTTCATGAGCGACTTGGAACGAGTAGCGGCGTCACACGCGCGTTAGATGCTGTGTGTGAAAGTGTGTGATGTCTCCAGAAGAAAGTAAAGTAAGCCTAGACACCACTGGCTAAATTCAGTGTTAGCAAGCGGTTGCTATAGACCAAGTCACCATATACAGTAGTCTATACTGGCGTAAGTACAAATCTAGCACATACTGAAAGGTAATACTGATTTTGAGTCAGGGCAGTAATACAGAGACAAGACTGGTCGAGACTGGAATAACACTGGACTGCACTGCCCACAGCTAGACTGACACTGGAATGGTTGTATAGATTCCAATTTCAATTTTAATATTATTAATTCGTGCACAGGCTGGATTGAAACCAGTTTAAACTGGATTAACAAAGGTGTAGTTTGGAACAGCACTGGTTAGACTGGGCCAATTGTTTTTGGATTAGATTCATACAGGTTGCCTGATATCATACAAATTCAAGGTTTTGTATCAGCACAGAGATCAGGGTTTGGACCAGTTTAGCTTTCAAAGTGATACCACTTCTCAAACTCAAACTAGAGTATGGGTGAATGCTCTTAATTAATTAACTTAATTAACTTACACACTAAAATAAATACCGACAACACAAATAACTCTACCAAATGGCATGGTAGGCAAATATCATTGAAAACAGAACAGACAACAAATAATTCAAAATACGAAATAAAACTCAACAATACTGTTTGATGGTTATGACTTCTTCTCAGTCCGTCCATGTAAGAACATCATTTAACACAATGAGACATGCACGCATCAAGTCCATAGAGTTCTAAAGGTCTAACTGTTGTCCTAGGTCAAGGTCACATCCTCAGTCACAGTTTAGGAGTTGTTTTCACGTGTGAGGTTTTTTTTACACTGTCTTTACACCGACGGCATTATTTCTTGGTGACCAAATATGCTAATGCTAAAGTCAAGCTACAGTACCTATCAGTGGAGTAAACACAATGTTCTTCTGGAATTATTACATTGTTCTCTTCCATTCCAAGCAGTTGGAGTAGTTTTTTTTTTTTTTTTTGCTTTTCACCAAATCTCATTCTTCGCATGTAGAGTCACTGAGTCGACATATACTGTCATCCGTGTCCTTTTTGCATGGTCATCGGTCCTTGGCTTCATCCAGTGCATTTCATTACTGAGACTGACACCATGTAAACACACACACACAACCTCTGTTATTGATATAACGACCATGCAAATCCTTTCAATCGATTTAGGACATTTCCGCATTTCATTTAGTTGAACAACAACAACAAAAAAAAAAACAATTTCACGACGACATCACTGACACGTTACAGAAAAAAAGGGGGGTAAGTAGAAAATGTGGAGTGTTCACGCAGGGATTTGGGGTCATTGGGGGGGGGGGGGGGGGGCTAGTTCAACAAGAGCAAAGGCAGGCCAGAGGAGAAAGGGGGCCTACACTCCTACCAGTTAAGACAAAGTGAGGACAACGTTACACCTTACGGTACAGTTGTGGTAAGGCAGAGTTACTGTGGAGCGGGACACGTACTGTAGCTGCGTACTGCGATGGAGAGGAGATTAAGAGAGGAAAACAGGGGAGAGAGAGAGAGAGACTAAAGGGGGAGCAAAGGGCCGCGGAGCGGAGGGAAAGCACAGAGGCGAGGGCTGAGAGATGTCCTCATAGGCGGGGGTACACGAAAAACACGTCAGGGTCTGTTGTTGCCGGCCGGCAGAGAGGAACTCCAGGTTTGCTCTTCTTCATAGCTCCATCATTACACGCCGCCATTCTAGATCTTTCTCTTCACTAAACGTGACATTTGGTCACTACTTTGACTGACATTCTCTCTCTCTCTCTCTCTCTGTGTCTCACTCCTTCCTCCTTTTTCTTCTCTCTATCTCTTCTCTTTTCCCTAACAAATCTCTTTCACTTCATAAAAATTTTTGCCCTTAATGTCCTCAATTTTGCATCTTCTTTCTTTCTTCCTCCTCTCCCTCCATCTCTCTCTCTCTCTCTCTCTCTCCATCCCTCCATCTCTCTCAGAAGCCGGGGATGTGGCAGTAGGCCTCCAGCGAGGCCATGAGGATGTAGATGAGCCAGAAGCTGAAGAAGAGGGCGGCCGTGACCAGCTTGCAAGTCCGAGGCCCGCCCAGCTCGCCACCGGCCACCCCCGGACGCCGGCGGTACAGGAGCACGCTGACGGCGACCACGGCCAGCCCGGTGAACAGCGACACGGAGAAGGCCAGCGAGCCCGGCGGCACGTAGAACGTCTTGCCCTTGAGGCGCCAGTGGACGGCGGCGATGGTCCAGGCCACGCCGATGCCCAGGAAGACGTTGACGGCGTTGCTGCCCGTCACATTGCCGATGGAGGCATCGGCATACTGGTCCTGGATGGCCGCCACTTTGCTGGCGAAGGTGTCTGGTGAAGGAGGATGGAGAGAAAGAGAGGGTGGTAGAGGGAGAGAAAGAGAGAGTGAGAGAGAGAGGGAAAGAGAGAAAGGAAAGGTGAAAAGGAGAGGGAGGGAAAGAGAAGGGAGGCAGAGAGAGGGATAGAAGTTTAAAACTCCTCCATAGAATCAGTGTCTTCCACACGAATGTATCATTAAAAAAACATACATCCATAAATAGAACATTAGAATAACCACAAGCCTTTGGGACGAGACAGCCAGTATACAAACCATCCCATGATATTGCACCATATAACTACCATCCCCCAAACACCAGAACAGAGAGAGAGAGAGAGAGAGAGAGAAAGGGAGAGAGAGAGAGAGAAAGGGAGAGAGAGAGAGAGAAAGGGAGAGAGAGAGAAAAAGGGAGAGAGAGAGATTCTATACAGCACTAATCTGAAACACTGCAGCCATGTTGTGTAGCTGCAGCTACGATCCAAACCAGGGGGTTTTGTCATCTGCCACCTCCCTCTGAGGTTTAATACTACAGGCTCTCACTGATGTGAAAACTGTCCCCATTCATGTCCAGCCAGCAGATTTTCCACACCATGGCGCTCATAGTATCTCATAAATTAATGCTGAGACGAAATGCAGACTGACACAGCAATCTGTAATTAATCAACGTTTACAAATGAGAGAACAAAACGACCCTGGTCAGGCAGTCAAGTAAGTCCAACTGGCTCCTTGTTTCCGTGTGGATGTGAGTTTTTTTTTTTTTTTGTTAAAGCCAAATAAGTCCATTATATCCGCTAACTCAGAGCAAGCAGAGAGCTGATAAGAGAAGACAGTCTACAGAAATGGCTGATACGTGAAGAAATGACCTCTTCTAAATTCATGGCGCATTTAGGGTCGAGCAAAATGCAATACAAGTTCCACTCAAAAAGATATTTATCTTGTGAGGCAGAGCGTTTCTCCCTCTGCAGAGAGTTATACAAAGGGCTCTTCGTCAGAGAAACATCCGGAGACCAAACCAGCAGAAACAAAAGAGGGACAGACAGCCAGTCAAAGAAAATAGCAAATTTAAAGAAAAATGCAATGAACGAAAGAAAAAAAAGAAAGACAGAAAGAAGGCAGAGATGGCCAAGACTATTCCAGGGCAGGGCAGGGTGGCAGGAGTGACAGAGAGAGGGAGGATAAGAGAGCGGGGATGAGGAAGACACGAGGACCTTAGTGAGGAAGAGAGAGAGAGCACTGTGGGCCGCAGGTGAGGACAGCACACAGGAGAAAATGAAAAAGATTTAAACAAGAAAATGCAACCCTCAGGTGGAACATCAAACACACACGCCGTGCACACACACACACACACACACATGCTTGCACAACAAATGTGTGCCCTTGAGGTTCAATATACCACACACTCTCTCTCATTCTGTCAAACATTTACCCACACACACACACACACACACACACACACACACACACACACACTCACACTCACACACACACACACACACACACACACACACACACATTCACACACACACACACACACACACACACACACTCACACACATTCTCACACACACACACACACACACACACACACACACACACACACACACACACACACACACACACACACACACATTCTCACACACACACACACACACACACACACACACACACACACACACACTCACACACACACACACACACACACACTCACACACACACACACACACACACACACACACATTCACACACACACACACACACACACTCACATAACCCAGAAAGACACCTGGGCTTGATCTTGTGAGTTATTTTCAATTCAACACATTTAAATATAGCCTCCACGCTTCCATACACAAATCATGAGATTCAAACCATATAGGGGGTGGGTGGGGGGGGATTCAACCACCCTACAACCTCATAGTAACCATTACACAACATTTACAGTATGACAACCTCCACCTGTGCAGCTGTGACCCCTCATCATGGTATCTCCCACACCTTCATCAGTCACCTACACCTTCCCCCTTCACCTCTCGGGGCAGACTCCAGCTAAACTGGGCTAGTTTGTGACCAGGAGCCATTTATCATGTGACAGCATTATGGAGAAGAGCAGCCACCCATCCCCCTACTGCAGCTGGGGACCTAAACTACGGTGGCTCACCAGGGCCACACTTCTAGCTTCAGGAAGCGGGGTTGGAATAATAAGCTATGATGAGGCAGATTCCATGAGGTGCTCCATGGAGGTCTTCTCTACACAGCTCTATTCTAGCAAGAATGCCATGCTACGGTGGCTCAAGTAGGACACACTTGTGTCAAAAGGGTCTTGAATCACAGGGATACATTTCATTGGATGCCTGTGCAAGTCTCTAAGATAAGAGATAAGATAAGATCATAGTTTATTTGTCAGACAGGTCTGAAATTAGTTTTGTTTGTGAGAGTGCTATGCTACGGTGGCTCATGTGGGCCACACTTCAAGTTACTGAGGACATCCCAAAAGGACTGTAACCTACCGGGGACGGAGGTGCCCAGGGCCACGAACACCACGGCGGTGACGGAGTCCTTCAGGCCGATGGTGCAGCCGAAATGGGAGGCCAGGTCACCGGTGACGGCGGTCAGCACGCCAATGAGGGTGATGGACACGATGAAGCAGGCCCAGCCGTTCCAGTACTCGGTGGGCGGCACGAAGGCGAACAGAACCTTCCAGAAGACGGTGAGGAAGTGCATGATGTAGTCGAAGCAGGAGGGCAGACGCTCCTCACCGCTCTCCTCCTCGTCGTCGTCTCCTGTAGGTGAAGTAGGCGAGTTACCAAACCCAGCAGCAGCTCAACAAAAATCCCACTAAAAGCTCTGCTGAATTTGACTGAAAGCAGCCACGCTACGCTACAATGCTCTCTACCGTAGCTTATGAGCAGGAATGACATTCTCTTCTGCACAAGGGAGGTGGAGGCTGATTCACTTGAATGACACTTGGAGTTATTGACTAATGAAAACCCAACAGGAGCCTAAAAGGAATTTAGAGCTACAAGATGTCACTGAAAGCAGCAATGCTAAAACTTCATGCTTTGTGCTGTGTACTCATGTCCTCCATATTTGGCTCTGAACTGAATAATGTCTTGCAAATCCAAACTATTATAACTATAAAACGAGATAATACTACTAGTATATAAAATAAACTGCTCTCCAACTCCTCAACTGGCCTGAAATTGCTGTTGGCGTGTCAGGAAGAGATGCGTGTGGACAGGAAGTGGGTGAGAGCAGACAGAATGTAAGTGACTGACCTGCGCTGACCGTGACGGCGCTGACAAACTGCTCCCTCCAGCTGCTGCTGCCCACCACCAGAGCCAGGTTGGTTTTCTTGATGAGCTTATCCACTGTATTCTACAGACGCACACACACACACACACACACACACACACACACACACACAGACACACACACAGTGGACAGCATGTGAACTCAGAAGATGCCACACACA
>NC_055974.1:9003040-9018040 GCF_018492685.1 Alosa sapidissima
AGAGATTATGTTTTAGTTCTTTTATCTCTTTTGGTTTCATATCCACACACACACACACACACACACACACACACACACACACACACACACACACACACACACACACACACTTATCCAGGGTAACCCTAATACCACAAAATAGCGCATCTCTCTCTCTCTCTCTCAGTAGGCCATGTTATCAAACGTTCTCATCAGTAAGTGCTCTCTTGTACCTGACCCCCTTCCCTTTAGCATGGCTGCAATCCTTCTTTCCCCAGACACACACGTCTGCATTATAGAGCCTGATCAGACCACTCAAACAAAACGGCCCTCCTGTTCACAACAACACTGACCCAACCTCCTCATTCTCACACATAGAGACATACACATGCCTAGTGTATAGAGACATACACAGAGACATACACATGCCTAGCATATAGAAGGCCTGATGTCAACCTCATCATTCTCACACATAGAGACATAGAGACATAGAGACATACACATGCCTAGTGTATAGAAGGTCTGATGTTGAGGCACACCATTTCTTCCATCTTTCCATCATTCTCTCTCTCTTTTTCTTTGTTATTTCTATCAGTCTATTTCAGAAAGTGACAGGATGGAAGATTTGTGGCAGTTTGATGTTATTATGACCACCGCGCAGCGAAGGTTCAGATTTTTTTTTTTTTCTTTTTCGCATGTCCAAATTTCCGTCAAGGATTCCCGGGACACTGAAAGACCGGGGTACACGAAACTTGGTGGGCATGTAACCCCACATGGATAGCATGGAACCATCGTTTTTCGTTTTGATCTGTAGCCCCCCCGCTGGACTGGATCCCCCGAAAGGAGGGTAGGGCAGACACAGTTTTCTGTGAATATCTTGAGAACCGTAGGGCCTAGGATGACCAATTTTTTTCTGTATGTTTGCCTCCAGGGGTCATGTTAACCCATTCCATGTGCACACATGTGCATAAACAGATACACACGCACACACATACATTCACAGTAATCATACGTATGACACATACTCACACAGTAGACATATGTACGCATGCATGCACATGCAGAAACACACATACGCAGACAAACACACAAGCACGCACGCGCACACACACACACACACACACACACACACACACACACACACACACACACACACACACATAAACATAAACGTGTGCACGCACACATGCACACAATTCAAGAATTTCTCAGAATTATGAACAGGCAAGATGGGGGTGGGGTTGTATAAAATGAATTTTACATGTGAAATCTATGAACTAATCATGTTTTGGTACTTGTTGTCTAGCAGATACCAGTGAGAATTGAGTGTGGATAATGCAATTTAGTGAGACAGTTAGAATCATATAGGCCTTTCAGCGTGATTTATTTTTGTGGAAAAAATGTGCTGGACTGGGCGGCGATCATATTTTGTACCGCTCTGCGGTACATCTAGTTTATGATGTCCCTGTCCCGCCGTTCCCCATCAACTTCATCACTCCATTCCACCTCTCCTTCCTCCTCCTTCTCTCCCTCCCTCTTTTCTACCCTCCGTTATTCTCTTTCTCTTTCTCTCTCTCTGTGACCCCCATAATTCTCTCTTTCCATTTCCTGTCCATCAATTCTTTCTTCATCTGTCTATGTGTCCAGCATCCACTCTCTATCCCTCCCTCCCTCCTCTCTCTCTCTCTCTCTCTCCCCCTCTCTCCTCTCTCTCTTTACATCCCTCCATTACTTTTATTGGATTTCTTCTCTCTGTTTTCTTGAGCTGGATCCAGCAGCTCAATTAAGATGTTGTCTGCCGTGTATTTTATCTCCCGCAGCCAACGTTTAGAACACACATCAACAAGAGTCCTTCCCGCCCTCCAGACACACACACACACACACACACACACACACACACACACACAACCTCATCCAACAACCAAACTACAACAAAGCACCAGGTAGGTATGTGTGGACAAGGATCAGGCTTTAAGGTAGAGCCATTACACAATAGAGCACAGAAAGGGACAGAAGCACAGAGAGGAAGAGACAGACAGAGAGAGAAAGAGAGAGAAGCGCGTGAGAGAGAGGGAGAAAGAGAAAGAGAGAGAGAGAGAGAGAGAGAGAGAGAGAGAGAGAGAGAGAGAGAGAGGGAAGCGAGAAGTCAGGAGCAGAAATAACACAGAGCCTTACACAATGATAAACAGGAGGCACAGAAGCAAAGAGAGGGATGAAAGAAAGAAAAAAAGAAAAGAGAGAGAGAGTGAGAAGTCAGGAGCACAAATGGCTGATCTAAATTCTGGATGCAAGCCCAGGGGGGAGAGAGCGGCGGCAGCCTCCCCGACGGACAGCCAAGCTCCCTGAGCCCCCACGCCTCATCACCAAAGTCCAGTCGAGGTCAAAGGTCAGACAGCCCAAACAATCAAAACCAAACTCACAGCACAGCACAGCATCAATCATAGCACAGAAACACACATACACACACACACACACACACACACACACACACACACACACACACACACACACACACACACACACACAGCAGCACTGAGCCCCTGAGTCTGGGGCTGTGGACAAGCCAATGCCAAACCTTTAGCTGATATCTGAGTGTCAGAGCGCGAATTAGCTGATAATCTACCAGCAAAAGGGGGACAGAGAGGTAGAAAAGAGAGAGAGGGAGAGAGAAAGAGAAAAGAGGAGAGGTGGGACAGGGAGAGAGATGAGAGATCATGCCTGTGAGGTGCCTGTGCCAAAGCTACAGAGGAGAGAGGATGCCAACTGAGGGCAGAGGCAGAATGACTGATGAAAAAAGGGAACAAAAACGAGAGAAAGAATGAGGGAAAAAGAAAAAAGGAGAAAGAAAGAAAGAAAGAAAGAAAGAAAGAAAGAAAGAAAGAAAGGAGAAATACAACAGAGGCATACACACTGTAGCTTCTAGAGCCAGTAGCCCAATCGGCTACCTACTGTTCAGTCTTATTAAAGCAGTTTTTCACAACTTCTTAATGGCGAGAAATGGTCTCAATAGAAGTGCTGAAAATTGGTTTTGTGTCCACACATCCAACCCAGTTTGGACAGATAAACACTCAAAGTGGTGAACACAACGAACAAGGCAAGCCGCGGTGTGCATTCACCATACCTTACCTTGTTCCTTAACGGAACCTCTCTCTCACAGAGACACTACTTCAGAACAGTGGGCCTTATGAAATGTTCCTCCAAACTTTGCTGGCGGAACAGACCTAAATACATCCCATAATACACACCTCACAGTAGTATTCTTCTTGATGTTCACGATAGCTTTTATGAACTCTTACTCTTCAGTACAAAAGTGAGAAGGTAAAAGGAACAAGACTGCCAGGCTGGGTGGGATTTCGGAGTGCTATTTCCACACAATCTTCCCTTGGGCGCAAAGGAAAAAATCAAACGCCTGAGGAGTCTTCAAACGGGGCTCAAAGTGGCACCCGGGCGAAACTCTCTCTCTCTCTCTCTCTCTCTCTCTCTCTTTCTCTCTCATTTTCCTGAGTGTCTGTGCTCCCAGAGCGAAAGCCACTTTTATACGTCACCTCTCAGAGAGGCACATTAAATCACCGCGTCTCACGCCAGCGCAGTGTTATTGTTTTAGATTTAAAGTGGCCCCCGCACCACTGATGGAGGAGTTACAGTTGGATCCATATAGAAAATTAGCTTCTTGTGCTAATGCATTTGCAAGAGAGAGAAAAAAGGGAGGAGGGGGCTTTATTTGGAGAGTGAAAGAGAGAGGGAAGATGGAAGGGAAAACTAAGTGGAGGAGAGAGGGGAGGAGTGAAAAAAGAATTGCAGAGTGGTGATGTGTGTGTGTGTGTGTGTGTGTGTGTGTGTGTGTGTGTGTGTGTGTGTGTGTGTGTGTGTGTGTGTGTGTGTGTGTGTGTGAGTGTGGAGATGTTTCCCACAAGGAGATGTATCCCACCTCTTTCTCTCACTATTCCTCTGTCTGTCAAAACTTAATTAGAGGTATTCTAATTAACAGCTCCATATACGTCATGTGCAATTGAATGTAGGTGGTTAGATGACACCATCCTACTCACTATAGAACTACACACACACACACATGAACACACACACACACAACCATCCAGAGTCAATGATCTCTAGATTATCAATACAAGCTCTTGATAACCGGAGTAACTCTGTGGAGATTTCATAATGCAGTTTATAGGGAGGATAATGTCTCTTATGTCTTTGTAATATAACAGCAACAACGGGATGGAGAGAGACAGGGTGACAAGGAGAGGAGGGATGGAGGGAGACATGGTGACAAGGAGAGGAGGGATGGAGAGAGACATGGTGACAAGGAGAGGAGGGATGGAGGGGATGAATGGAAACTGGTGGTTGTCATGGCAACAGGTACAGTAATTGTTGAGTGTTAACATATGCCTATGTCAATGTCAGAGACAGAGGGGCATAAACACATACAGACACACAGACATACACACACCCATAAACACACACACACACTAGCTTACACACTCCATACACACATCCGTCGTAAACCTGCAGGTCTTAGTCACTATGACAAGATTATGGCAGTGACATCTGGCAAGATGCACAGAATAGACAAAAATGGGCCGGCCTGAACCTTCACCTAAAGGGTCACTCAGCATATGCGCGCGCTCACACAAACACACACCCACACACACTCCCTCACTCACGCACACTCATCGCAAACCTGCCTGCGGATTACATTTGCGAGCACTTTAGGGTGATTACCTAAGGGGCCTGTGCACTGCACACGCGAACACGTATGATGCAAAGCACAGCACACATCTGTAATCCAGCCAGATGTAATCCACAACAGAGCTGCAGCCACACCCAGTGCGCTCCTGTTCCACTCCCAGATGTCACCCACTTCAGAGCTCCGAGAGGACCTCTTCTCTGCATGTTCACGTAATCTACATACAGTGTGCCTGTGCTAAACAGGTGTAATCTCTAAGCTACAACTAGCCAAACTCACTGGTCCAAAGTCAAGTCACATTTTTATAAAAACGAAGGTCAAAGCTCACTCTGTTTTGCTGCAGGTCTCGACTTTAATTGAACTGAGCTTTTGGTCTGACACTATGTTGTCTGTTTATTTGTTTGTGTGTTTGTTTGAGTATAACACCTGTTGACAAAACAGTGAAGGTGCAGATGCATCTCCTCTGCTTACATTATTTCAAAGCCCACGACGGCACAGTCGCTCCTTGGTGATTCAACAAGTGTGCGGAGCTTAGAAACTCAGCCAGTCGTGTGCGTGACTCAGACCCAGAAGAACAGCTGGCGCAATGTAAACATTCAGCGTGCTATGGACCGCTGTGGCCACAAACAATAAGAGCATCTACTACACAGCTGTACTTAAACCCAGCAAACAAATCAGCAGTGCGTGTCCAACGTTGTTTCTAGTCCCAGTAGAGCCAGTGTTAGAAGCGATGCTATAATTTGAAACATGGGTGCAGCACAGTAAATAAATATGTAATCCATAATCCCACAACTATGGGGATGAGTTGGGGTCAGCGGATTCTCCAGTATGTTACATCATTTTTATCTTCTCTATTTGTCCGGTGTTACAGCTATAGATCCTGTCCATTGGCATGTATGGATGGGTTTGGCTGGTTATGTCATATGGGGTGATTAGTAGTAATCACTCTCCCCATTAGTCGCTTTTTGAACAGTCTGTTCCTCTCTGCTGACTGCTACTGTTACCTAGCCTTCCTTTGGGACTTTCCTTTTTCCTTTGACTCTGCGATTCCTCAATTGCATCCATGAAGCATTAGGGCTTTTTGTAATCTAGCTTTGCCGTAATCTCCTTCAGAAAGAGCCCATCTGCTACTGTTGTGGCTGCCGAGCAAAACTGCAGTTAAAGCTGCACAGTTCAACTTTTTTTCATGACCCACATGTCTAAATGTGATTCAGTTATTGTCATGGTTGTGTGTCAAGGTTAAAAGAAGAAATAAGTACTGAGAACAGTGATTGCGTTATTATTTGTGATACTATATCACATAAAAGTACTAACCAGGTACTAGTATTTCCCATAGTATAAAACAATACTAATTCATTCCTAAATGTGAATGGTGACAATGTGTCTAGTATATCAAATAATTGTTTTTGCTGTAGATGTGCACGTTGCAGAGAGTGAGTTTGGGTGACCCAGCTTGTGCTGCTGAGAGGCGTATCCACGACATTAAAAGGAGTATACTCTGGAGACACAGAAGCGCATGACAGTACGACCGTACGACACTGCTCTATACACAGCAGCATACTCGGGCCCTAGGCAGCAGATAGAACGATGAACTGAGATCTTACTCAACAGGCTTGACATCTGCCAATGGCTGTTTGGGACCAGAGGCAGAGGTGATGATTGGTGTTATATTCCTGACAGAAGCTGAGGTGAGACACAGACCACAGGCACAGACCACAGGCACAGACCACAGGCACAGACCACAGGCACAGACCACACCGACACAGACACAGAGGGGCTCGATGACAATATTACATGACTTTCTTATGCCAAACAAGCAAACAATCAATCTACACTGACCATGAAACCATCTCAAAAACAAGCACATCAACTGCAAAATGGCAGTTTTAGCTCCCCATATGTGGAGCCCTTCTGTATAGCTCCCCCACCGACCCCTCTCCATGCAGTTGGCCCCAGTCATATTTGCATAAAAACATCTAATTCAAACAGGAAATTAATTTGCTATAGATGGGGTTGGATTAACTCCTGATTTGCATACGATGAAATAACTGATGGAAGCCGTTTTATTCGTATCAAACCGCATTTGTGTAAATTTTATTTAGCTTCTGTTTAAGTTGCCCTGACAACCTCAAGTTTTGAAACTGAACACTGTTCTCAAGTACTCCCTTGATTAGGAAGGTGTCCATTTTTAATTTGCATAACACAAGAGCCGACTTATTTCTTTTGCACTTAAAACGTGAATGAGTCAGATGGTAGCATAGTGTCTATCTATCAGGATTAGCAGGAGCACATCTACAATCAGGGCGGTCTCCCAGAGTCAACCCGTGTGGGCAGTCTGATTACAGATGGAGCCCAGGAGAGGCTCCTCAAGGTGAGGGGGAGTCGCCAACTCATCATCCCTGCCACAATGCATTCTGGGTAGGAGATGGGATGTGAGAAATAAATAAATTAAAACTATGGCAAATGCATGTGTGCAGAGGGGTAAATACTAATGTCATTTCTTAATAGCTGCTATGAAACATCTGGCTTGTTAATCAGTATTGTTTTTCACTTATTCAATTACATCCTGTTGTGCTAATTGCACTAATTTAATCATTCTAAATTCAGGTCATGTTCTCTTATAACCTCCCTTTGTTCATGGCTTCTATCTCTCTCCCACACACACACACACACACACACACACACACACACACACACACACACACTCTCACAGAAATACTCTGTGATAAGGCAGGGCAGGTTACACACACAGGGATGGATTACTGCACGGGCCTACCGGGCCCAGGCCCAGGGGCCCGAGGGGTCAGGGGGCCCTGAAGCCCAAGCATGGAATCATTGCCTCAATATCAACAAATCAGGATATAGGCTATGAATCTGATTGAATTTAGGCCTGAAAGTTCATAATCCGCCCATGTACACACACATGCTCAGACCGAGACAAGCGAGCACATACACAGCTAAGACAGGAGTGTGACTAATAGTGTCTGAGACTGCTCTTCTCTTTGCTCCTGTGTGTGTGTGTGTGTGTGTGTGTGTGTGTGTGTGTGTGTGTGTGTGTGTGTGTGTGTGTGTGTGTGTGTGTGTGAGAGAGAGAGAGAGAGAGAGTGTGTGTGTGTGTGTGTGTGTGTGTGGGTTCGTGTGCATTTCTGTGTGTGCGTGTGTGCGTACAGTGTGTGTGTGTGAGAGTTTGACAGTGAGTGTATGTCTGAGTGTGTGTGTGTATGTCTGCCTGTGTGTGTGTGTGTGTGTGTGAGAGAGAGAGAGAGAGGGAGAGAGAGTGTGTGTGTGTGTGTGTGTGTGTGTGTGTGTGTGTGTGTGTGGGTTCGTGTGCATTTCTGTGTGTGCGTGTGTGTGTACAGTGTGTGTGTGTGTGAGTTTGACAGTGAGTGTATGTCTGAGTGTGTGTATGTCTGCCTGTGTGTGTGTGTGTGTGTGTGTGAGAGAGAGAGAGAGAGGGAGAGAAAGTGTGTGTGTGTGTGTGTGTGTGTGTGTGTCCGTGCGCATTTCTGTGTGGGCGTGTGTGTGTACAGTGTGTGTGTGTGTGTGAGTTTGACAGTGAGTGTATGAGAGAGAGAGTGTGTGTGTGTGTGAGTTTGACAGTGAGTGTATGAGAGAGAGAGTGTGTGTGCCTGTGTGTGTGTGTGTGTGTGATCTACAGTGACTTGTCTCAGACTCCGACCTCTCCACTCAGGTTCACAGCAGGTGAGAGTGTAGGGGGCAGCTGAGTCTCTCGGTGTGGGAGACCATTCTGTCAGCACGTTAGCCTTGATGACGCATGATCTGAATATGCTGCTACTACTGCGCAGATCAGCAGTTACAGGCCAGAGAGAGAGAGAGAGAAAGAAAGGAAGAAAGAAAGAATGTAGGAAGGAAGGAATGAAGGAAGGAAGAAATGAAGGAATGGAGGAAAGATAATGGATGATATGATGTGGACAAACTGGCACTACAAAGCATATCAGCATTTTCAGAAAAGAAAGAAATCAAGACAGAAAGAAAAAGACCATAAAAGAAAGTGACAAAATTAATCAGGAAGGAATGGAAGGGAGAGTGCTGGGAACAGAGTGTGAGTAAGGAGGCGTGAGGAAATCTAACTTTAGGAGATCTTGTGCGCCACTAATCACCCTGTCAGGTGTGTTTTTTTAACCCCGGCCATAACTCAGAGCCATCAGTCTGATCAGATCGCAGGAGAGAGAGAGGGCAGCCAACACTACTTTATCCCCTCGGTAATTTACAATACCTGGCATCTCAGTTTGGGTCCAAGACTAAGTGTGTGTGTGTGTGTGTGTGTGTGTGTGTGTGTGTGTGTGTGTGTGTGTGTGTGTGTGTGTGTGTGACAGAAAGAGAGAAAGAGTGTGAGTGTGTTTGTGTGTAAATTTGTAAGTGACGGGGTAGGTCACTCTCCCTCTCTCTCCATGCATTGGTGTGTGTGTGTGTGTGTGTACAGGATGTGTGTGTGTACAGGATGTGTGTGTGTGTGTGTGTGTGTGTGTGTGTACCCCCCCTTTATCTCTCTCTCTCCCACTCTCCTCTCTCTCTCCAGCAACTGTGCCATCTTGGGGTAGCTCGTTATCACATCACAGCTGAGGGTGCCGACAATCAACACACCTTCACCTTTCCTCCTGACTGAAACCAAACTTGTGCTCCGAACTCACTGTGCCTGCCTCACTCCCTAGAGTCTCACTTCTAAAACACATACTGTAAGAATAACAATCATATTTTTTTTTTAATTTAAGGTTAAATGTACACTCTTTATTTAAAGGGAGTGCTCTGATATTGGCTGAGTGAGATAAGGGAAGTGCCTCTAAAGGGAAGTGCCTGATAAAGACATAGTGTTTTACGCCAAGGGCACATTTAAGGAGTATCAGAGAAACGGCGACCAACGGCAGATCCAAAATGGAGGGCCGCGTAGAGCCGTTAAGTCTCATACTCCGCCCCGTGCGAAGAGGGGCAGCCACAGATGCAGATGTCAGCACTAATGGAATGATCGGAAGTGATGGTGCTAAAATTGTGCTTGGGTGTCCATTTGGAGAGCAGTAGTGCGGGAGGGCGGAAATGTGGTTCATGATCTAAGACGGCATTAGCAAGCGGGGAGGTTCTAGGACGGCGTTAGGGAGCGGGGAGGTTCTAAGATGGCGTTAGGGAGAGGGGAGGTTCTAGGACGGCGTTAGGGAGTGGGGAGGTTCTAGGACGGCGTTAGGGAGCGGGAAGGTTGGCCAAAAGTGTTTTTGGTAGATGCTAAGCGCAGACAGAGAGGCAAGTTAAGCATCTCTAAAAATGACATTATGATTAAAAATGTATGTTGGTTTATGCAAGCTTGTGTTCCCTGACGCAAGAGAGTTTGACTTTACTTCCTCCTCTCTCTTTCTCTCTCCCTCCATCTCATCTTTTCCCCTTTCCCTCCCCCTCTAGCCCTCCCTTCCTCCCTCCCTCCCATCCTCTTTGGTCTTTCTCTCCTTCCTCTCTTTTTTTCTCCATCCCTCATCTTTCCTGCCGTCTCCATTCCATTTTCCACCTTTCTCATATATGTTTCAGCACCTCTCCTTCACATGCAAACACTCTCGCTCTGCCTACCTCTCCCTCCTTCTCTCTCTCTCTCTCTCTCTCTCTCTCTCTCTCTCTTCCTCCCCCACTCTCTTCATCACCTCTTTGAGGATCCCGGAGTGTCTTGAAGTGGGCTCTGTGTGGAGAAGTTTGCCCATTACTGGCCAGGCGGGCTGGCCTCTCCAGAGGCTCCAAGGGAGCGTTTGATTGGCTGAGTGGTCCTGCCGCCGTGCTCACACCTGCCACTCACACACCCCTCTCCCCACGCACTCCCGCCCCCAACACTCGCACCGCTGTGTTGTCGGCAGTTGGCCGTAGCAACTGTAGATGAGGGAGTGTGTGTGTGTGTGTGTGTGTGTGTGTGTGTGTGTGTGTGTGTGTGTGTGTGTGTGTGTGTGTGTGAGTGCGTGCGTGTGTTTGTGTGTGTGTGTGTTTGTGTGTGTGTGTGTTTGTGTGTGTGTGTGTGTGTGTGTGTGTGTGTGTGTGTGTGTTTGTGTGTGTGTGTGTGTGTGTGTGTGTGTGTGTGTCCATCGAACAGTCTTATTCACACTCCTTCAGCACTCCTGTTGTTCCACTCCCACAAGCCACTTCAACACCCACCCCTCTCTCACACACACTTACTCTTACTTACAGACAGACACACCACACGCGCACACACACACACACACACACACACACACACACACACACACACACACACACACATAACAGGAACATACTCACACACACACACACACACATAACAGGCACATACTCACACACACACGCACACATGCGTGCAGACACAGACACACAGACACACAGACACACACATACACACACATACACACATTTACACTTTAAGGGCTCTATTTTAATGGTCTGAAACGGAAGTGTCTTTGCGCAAAACGCAAGTGACTTTGTGGGCGGATCTTGGGCGCTGATGCTATTTTACCGACGGGATAATTGACTATTGCGCCCGACGCAAATCTAAAATGGGGTGGTCTGAAGTAGCTACATTAATCATGGGTGTGGTTTGGGCGATAAACCAATCAGAGCGTCATCTCACATTCCCTTTAACAACAGGTGCTTGTTCCATAGCTGATTGCTATTATGGTGGCGTATTTGCCAGGCGCAGCCAGGAGCGTTCACAGCGCTATAATCACTGTTCAGTTGGGAACAGTTAGCTATTGATTTTTCCTCTTGACAAAATGTAATGCAGACATACTTTCCGATGTTTTGGGATCACTCTCACTGAATCACGAGGTAATGGATGCATGGTGATATTTTTGCAATGTACAATGTAATCTAACATACTCTCCCGTGCTGCCGCTGGGGCATTTGGGTTAAATGGCATCAGCATGCAATTCAACATCACGTCTCCTTAAGTCTAGTATTTCCTAATTTATGTCATCAACACATCCGTGATTCGTGAAAATGTGTACGCTAGATTTATGCCTTTTTCACATCTTAATGGACACCACACTGATTTCCCTCGAGTGGTAATATTTTTCTTTGAAATTATGTATGGTTTACAGAAATGGGAACTACGATGTATAGATGAGAGGAGCGAAGTGTGCGTTGCGCAGCACAGACGGCCAAGCAAGGGCTCCTTACCCTCAGCAAACTCAACAACGAGAAACAGTTTCCAAGTTGACCTAACTTTCAACTCTGCACAGTATCCCATTAACTGCATGACAGTAGGCTATTTACTTATTTACAAAGTAGAATTTGTAAACACGTTATCATCAACTTAATGCACGCACAACTTTTGTTTGAGCAGGAGAGAGAATAACAATGAATGGATGCAGCAACTACAGAAATTGTAGCCATACTTGCTGCTTTCTTTTACTGTCTATGGTTTCTGGTTAACAGCACATAAAAGCTGATTTAAGATAATTCACTAACTCAAGACTTCAAGGCCATCATGGATATAAAACGTTTTTTGAAAATAACGAAAGGATGGAGGGAACATAACAAAGCTTGAAGTTATTTCAGATGGGCTACAACAAGGTAGGCAAAATTATGGTGCTTAAAACCTTAGCGCAGCTGGAATAATGCTTAGGCTGATGTTAAAGCGCACGCGATGTTTAAAGCCATACACAACGGTAAATTGGAACAAAACTAAAGGTAACTTTAGCCTTTATAGGGCTGTATAAAGTCGTCCAAATTAATAGGTCATAATTAGGCGTTGTTGTAGTAAAGATATTGCATGTAGATGTTGTACTATATAGGCTACTAAATTTTTAGGTCACCAATGCACGAACAAAACCGGGAAATGGACAAATATTATCAAGGCTTTGAATGTTTCCGTCTGTGCACGGGGGTGTCTGTAGATAGGTGTGCAACGCATTCATTCATGCAGGCCTGTGGTCATGCATGCGCCCTTAAAATAGCATCTGCATTTGCGCCACAGACTTTAGACCAGGGAGTTCCTGGTCTGTGGCGGAATTGTTTTCTGAAACTGCAAAATATCAACAGTGAACGTTTGCGCCGGAACACGCCCCGTCTTTTCGCTGAACCGCCCCTGTGGGCGCAATCGAATTCCCTAATTTACAGGCAAGTACCTGTGGAGGGAAAATTCCAATATGCACTGACTGCAAAATAGGAAAGTCAATTGCGCTGGGACGCAAGATAGAGCCCTAAAAGCATTTCCACCTGTTCTCACCTGTTCTGTATTTATCCTCCTCGTTTACACATAGTTCACAGTTTGGAAGACAGAAGCAAGAAATTTCACTGTCAGACACAAACACATACACAAACATTCATAAACACATACACACACACACACACACACACACACACACACACACACACACACACACACACACACACACACACACACACACATGTAGAGACAGTGTGTTCCCTCTGGTTGCCAGACTACTGATCATTAGTCACTGTGAACTGCATCACTTGGTCCATAAAGCAGCACCTATCTCTCTCTCTCTCTCTCTCTTCCTCCCTCGCTCTTCCACCCTCTCTCTCTCTCTCTCTCTCGCTCTCTCTCCATCCAATGAGCCTCAGCCTCAGCCAGCACTGGCAGCTCCGCACGGGAGTTTACTCCACGTGAGCCGCACGGCAGCAGGCCTGTCAGCCGCACGACGCTATCTGCAGCGGCCGCTCATGACTCACCTCCAACACCTGCCCCCAGAGAACGACTGCAGAACGCATGTCAAATGGGCACTGGCACGCAACATGAGGCGAAGTGAAGTATTACTGCGAAATACATGTCAATCAAGTACTTACGTATACATTATGAGGTACAACTGAAATACAACTGCAAAATACTTGTTAAATGGGTTACTCAGAACATATAGTTTATCAAGTAATTCCTAAAGGAAGAACATTTTAAGGTTCCTTTTTAAGTTCAATGTTTTCAGTCCGTTCTTTACTAGAGCATATTTCTACACTACACAGCAAACAAAATGGACCTATTTTTAAAAGCTCCAAGCAGCGACGTCTGGTGTCCATTCAAAATCCAATGAAAAAGCCCCAGTGATGTCACGAGCGCACTGAGCCCCCTGCAGAAGCGATGTGTTTAAATCAGAGAGCTGTTAGCAGCCCATCCATTGTGCTCTGAGCTTTAATTAACCATTCTTTTGCTAACGCGCTGAAGGTTCCCTTATGGATGTGTGTGTTTGTCTTATATGGGGTATTGATCAAAGGGGCTGAGAGAGAGAAAACACAAACACAAACAATCACACTTAGACAGACAAAACACACACACACACACACACACACACATACACACATACACCCCTATACAAACATGCACACACTCTTGTACAACAAGAAGGAAGATGCGCACACACACACACAGGCACGCACACACACACACACACGCACGCACGCACGCACACACACGCACGCACGCACGCACGCACGCACGCACGCACGCACGCACGCACGCACACACTCAGAGGCCTGGGCTCACTGACTCCTTTTAGCGGAGTATTGTTTGGCATAGCTTGCATATGGCTGGGGCCAATCAATACTGACGAGGCGATGGTGCTCTAATACCCCCAATAAAAGGGCCCTGCTGCACCCCATCAGTCTGCTCTGAGTACCTCCAGCCCTCCCTCCACAGACACTAGCTCACAGCTATCTCTCTTCATCCCTCTCCCTCTCTCTATCCCTCCCTCTCTCTCTCACGGTCATTCCCTCCAGCTCCCGTTGTTTTAAAACGTTGTTTCAGACGGTGTGTCCTTCTCTCTGCCCTCTCTATCACTCCTGGCCTCTCTTTACCCTCTTTTGTCTTTTGCTCTCTCTCTCCCTCTCTCTCTCTCTCTCTCTCTCTCTCTCTCTCTCTCTCTCTCTCTTTCTCTCCCTCTTTCTCCCTCTTTCTGCTTTTCACTCTAGTTGTGCAAACTCTCTCTCTCTCTTTCTCTCTTACTCCCCCTCTCCATCTCCTAACATAACCCTCTCCTGTCCCTTCTAGTTCTTGTCCCCACCAGTCACCAACCCCTTGTACAATGCACAATGATACCACCCCAGCACCCACACACACTCACTCACACACACACAGGGAACACACAGGAGTAACAACCATCTCCGCGCCTATTGAACACAACTTCACACTAGGCCCACGAACACGCACAAACATACACAAATACACACACACACACACACACACACACACACACACATACACACAGAGACACACACCACCACCACCACACAACAAAGGCTACCCCCACAAGTTCAGCTGTCATGTAAGCATTTTGTCAACACCCTGTCTTATGTCAGACTAATTAAGCCACTTTGGATTTAGTAGAGCGCCAGATCATTTGAACCGCCATGGATGA
>NC_055974.1:9025540-9040540 GCF_018492685.1 Alosa sapidissima
GAGAGAGAGATAGGGAGATCGGGAGAGACAGAGAGGGAGGAAAAAAGAGAGGGGGGATGCCAGCAGAGCACAGAAGTACAAAGAGTGGAGTGAAACTCTGTGGTGCGAGAGGGAATGCAGTGTGTGTGTGTGGGTCTATGTGTGTGTGTGTGTGTGTGTCTCCGTGTGTGTGTTTTGGTGTAATAGAAAAGTTCAGGGAGAAAGACAGATCAAAAGAATGATTGAAAGTGAAAGAGGCACAGGAGCTAACATTACACTGTGTGTGAGAGCGTGTGAGAGCGTGTGAGAGTGTGTGTCAGTGTGTATGTGTGGGTGGGTCAATGCCTTGTGATGTGTGCAGGGACAAATCGCCTTGAAAATTAGGGAATTAGATCCAAAGCCAGGTCTCTATTTGTCAGGAGCATGAAGGGCAGGAGCTAACACTGACTGTGCGCACACACACACACACACACACACACACACACACACACACACACACACACACACACACACACACACACACACACACACACACACTCTCTCTCTCTCACACACACTCTCTCTCACACACACACACACTCCCTCACACACAGTGAAAAAATACGCATAAAAAATATGCAGATGCACACACACACACACACACACACATGCATGCTATTCTCTGGTGTATCATGTGAGCCCCAAACTTCCCCTGTCAGCTGCCTCAGTGTTTCTCCTCCTTCTCTCTCCCCAGTACTGAAAAAGTCAAGTGTCAGTTCAGCATCACTGCCCAGGCCAACACATTTCCATACTAAGGCTTCCTTTCTTTCTGTGTGTGTGTGTGTGTGTGTGTGTGTGTGTGTGTGTGTGTGTGTGAATTCATGTGTGTATGTGCATGGTTGTGTGAGTATCTACTGTCTGTTAATTTGTGTGTGTGTTTGTGTGTGTGTGTGTGTGTGTGTGTGAATTCATGTGTGTATGTGCATGGTTTTGTGAGTATCTATTGCATGTTTGTTCATTTGCACGTGTGTGTGTGTGTGTGTGTGTGTGTGTGTGTGCACTTCACATGAGCATTGATTGGCCAGATAAATGCTATTTAAATAGTGCTAGCCTGGTTACTGTCTCCGTGCTCCATGGGCATATTGGCAAATCGATCACCAAACCCAAACTAACTCTTTCACAGGGGGAATACAAAAGACTTTCTATCTCTCTCCCTTTCTATCTCTCCATCTCTCCCTCTTTCTATCTCTCCATCTCCTCCACTCCTCCGCTTCTCTTATGTCTTTTCTTTTCATTTCACTTATTCCCAGTGTAATTTCGTACAATTTGCTCTGACTAGGGTTATTACATACAAACAGACGTATGCCATGTGTGCCACTTCACAAACAATCTATTTTACGATAACACAATACAAAATGCTCAGAAGAACCACTTTGACCATAACCTGCTGTCTACCTTGATACTTCCAGCTTAGGCACAAACACATAGTCACACACACACAAACCTACAAGCACACACACACACACACACAGACACACAGACACACACACACACACACACACACACACACACACACACACACACACACAGAATGATTCATCATCTTGAGCGGACTGACTGGCTCAAAAGGATTTGACAGAAATACAATCCCCATACACAAACACACACACACACACACACACACACGCAAAGCAAAACAACACAGCCAACCCATCAAAGCAAAAAAGTTCAACAGAACAGACAAGAAAAGGCTAACCTGTGGTGAGAAAAACAACATTACAAACAGCAACTATGGCAGACACAAACATCAAACACCCTTCGCTCCACAAACATTCCCCACCAGACATAAGTGAGCCCATCCTATCAGGAAGCCTGAAAGGGAGCTCTTTCAGCCGCGTTGGATAAAAGCACAGGGCTACAAGACTACCCGTAATGTTGACTCTAAACTCAAACCCCCAGCACCTCTCCCTTTTCACACAGATGACCTTGTACAAGGTAAACAAACCGTCAGGCAAACAAGAAGACTATTCACAGATTAAGAAAGGTAACATGAAAGAGACGCCCCTAGCTGTAGTCAGAGAAGAAAGAGAAGAACAAGAAATGAACAGGGGAGATGAGAGAAGAGAAAGTTGTGAAATCACCTCTACCTGCACCCTGCTGACAGACAGACAGACAGACAGACAGACAGACAGAGAGGAGAGATACAGTACGATATCCAGCCAGCAAACATCCACTACACACCATACGAGCCAATTCCACAGAGTTACTGTCACACCAGCATGTTGCCCTGGCTGTGTTGAATGTGGATAAAACATTGTCTACAAAAGAATAAGCTCACCAAAAGAGAAGTCTTACATATTGCGTAAACATATAGATCCTAGATGAAAACCATGGCTCCTGTTCTATGGACCACAGACAGAGCTGAAATGGGTGTGGTCATTTCTATATGTTTCTGTGCTATTCTATACAATCTCCCCACTGTAGCAAGAATAAGTCGCTAGAAACTGGACATGGTTGCACTTGCGTAATGTATGCAAGTCAGAACTGAAGCAACACAAACCATGTTTGTTTTCATTTGTATGCTCAGTTCTACTCCCACAGCAACGGGCTTTAGCCAGACACATCACTGAGTGCTGAGAATGGTATATGTGTATATCAGGATGAGGTTATACAGTATGTGTATATCAAGATGTAAAGCACCACAAACAGTGACACTACCAACCCCACCCAAGACCCCCACCTCAACACCAACTCTTAGCCCAACCCCACCTCCCAGCCTAACCACGGCCCCCACCTCAACACCAACTCCCACCCCAACCCCAACTCCCACCCCAACCAAGACCCCCACCTCAACACCAACTCCCACCCCAACCCCACCTCTCAGCCCAACCACAGCCCCCACCTCGACACCAACTCCCACCCCAACCCCACCTCTCAGCCCAACCACGGCCCCCACCTCAACACCACAACCTCCACCGGTATCTTACTCACAAAGTCTCGTCGTTCTGGAACTCCAGCTTGCCGACTGCCTCCTCGTAGTCATCGCCGCCCTTGGCGGTGCCGTCCAGCGTGCGGTACGGGACGGCCACCAGGCCGCGGGCGCCCGACGTGCGCAACACCTTCACCTGCATGGTGCCCACGCTCTCGCTGACGCGCTCCGACTCGCACTCGAAGGTGAAGATGCCGGCGTGGTCGTCGTCGTAGATGGTGACGGTGGCCGTGTGCGCCTCGCCCAGTGCCGCCTGGTAGGTGGGCGCGCCGGGCACCTCGGGCGCAGGAGGGTGCCCGTCGGCCCAGCCCACGATGCGCGGGTCGCTCAGCCGCACGTAGAAGTACTCGTCCTCCTCGAAGATGTCGTCGTCGATGATGCCCACCGTCACCTCCTTGAGCATCTCGCCCGGCTTGAAGAGGAGCGTGCCCTCGGCGAACTCGTAGTCCGAGCCGGCGTTGGCAGTGCCGTCCTCGGTGCGGTAGTCGACCTGAGAGGGTGAAAGGGGAGAAAACAAGGCAACCGGCCAGATGTTTTCACTGAAGACTTGCAAGAGCTAAGCAGAAATAACATATGCACAAAACTACAGGGATGAGGCTTTGGGTGCGGCTTACTATCGCAACACACACTGAACACAACCCTCAGGCTCATCAATCAAAACACATATTTTTATGGTAAAAGAGAAGACTCTGCAGGCAAGGGCTGATGCCAGCATGATAATGTATTAAACTGAAGGAGACACTGATTGAAAAAAAGTGTAAATGCCGTATATTTCAAGGACAAGAGACAAATATTTCATGTTGAACTGACATTAGGAAGAGTAATTATTTACTATTATTTACTATATTTACTATATGAGTATAAAAATAAAACAACAACTCAGTGAAATTCGGCTACAGGTGCAAACACAGAGTAGCAGAAATGTTGCTGTTTAATATATTTTGATTGTTGTCTAATTCTGTCTGCTCTCCTCTCCCTTCCTGTCTCTCCCCACACACACCTCTCCATCTCCTCCACCTCTCCTCTCCCTTCCTGTCTCTCCCCACACACACCTCTCCATCTCCTCCACCTCTCCTCTCCCCACACACACCTCTCCATCTCCTCCACCTCTCCTCTCCCCACACACATCTCTCCATCTCCTCCACCTCTCCTCTCCCCATCCTTATTTAGAAAGGACACATACGGGGCTAAGCTTGTTGACACTGGGGCACTAACCCTGTCTGCCCCCCCCCCCCCCCACACACACACACACCCCCACACACCCCAGTCGTACCCTTCTCCTCTCCTCTCCTCTCCTCTCCTCTCCTCCCTCCCTCTCCCCCACACCCTGCACCTGCACTGTGAGCCCAGTCTCATGGCTAAATTTGGCTTCAGCTGTCTGTCCTCCTCCCCTCCTCGTCCTCATCCCTCCACTGTCCATGCTGTGCTCCCTCCATGACTGACCTGATCTGACCCCTCTCTCTCTCTCATCACTTCCTCTGTCCCCTCCCCTCCCCTCCCGACTCCTTCACTCTTCATCCTGCAGCCATTATTTCTGTCCTTATTTGTCTTTCCAATCCTCTCCAGTCTTCCCTCTCCTTCTCTCTGCACTCCTCCTCTCCTCCAATATCCCCCTCTTTCCCCTCCTCCACATCTCCACTTCCCTCTGTTTCCTCCTTTAATTCTCATCTCCCACTCCCCTAGTACCCTAGTTTCTCTCCTTTCTGCTTTCAGTCCAGTCCTTCTACTGCCCCCCTCTTCCCTCTCTCCTCCCTCATCCTACCCCCTCTCTAGTTCTACTGCCCCCTCTCCCCTCTCTCCTCCCTCACTCCTTCCCATCTCCCTCCTGCCTAGCACCTTCACTCTTCTCTCTCTCTCTCCACTCCTCTGTCCTGTCTTCTCTGTTCATCTAATACCCCTCCCCCACTCCTTCCCCCCCCTCCTTTCCCGTACCTTGACGGTGCAGCTGGGGTCTCCTCCGTGCCGCGCCACGGTGAGCTTGAGCGAGCCGCAGTTCTCGAAGCACTGGTGGTTGGCGGGCTGGAAGTCCAGGCGCGTGGTGTAGGGGTCGTCCTCCTGCTCCTGCTGCTCGTTGCTGCTGACCACCTTGCGGGCCTGGTCGGCCGCGTGCTTCTTCAGGATGTTGCCCGCGCCGATCATCATGCGCGTGGCCTGGATGCGGTAGAATGCCCGGCTCTTCTGCTGCTGCACCAGAACCTGAGAGGGAGATTACACAATAGATTAAACATACTTATTACGTAATACATATATCCATGTTCTATACATCCACATCCACTCTAATCAAAGTCTATACATCCACATCCACTCTAATCATATTCCTTATCACGTAAAGTGGATATGGAGAGGGATGCTTAACATAAGGATATCTAAATAATCCATCCAATCCATTCTATAAATCTCTAAATTTATAATTCTATAAATGAATATAATCTACATAATCTACATACATAACTAGCATAATCTTTCTCAACCTGAGGTATTTAATATTTGCATACCTGAGTGAGCAATGTCCATATGAGTCCAGAGATGCGAGTAACCTCTCTGAGCTGACTGTATGTGTCAGTATGTGTATGTCAAACTATGCATTATAAGACTACAGGTCTGTGAGCCATCTCTCTGTAAGATGGTCTTATTTGTAGGTGCATGCTTAAGTGTATACAAAGATCATGTGAATGTAATGACGTAAGCACATATAATGACCATATGCATCCCAGTACCACAGCAGTCGGCCAGCTCTATAGGCCGCCACCTCGATTAGTGTCCATACTGTATCTAAATGCAGCGCTGAGTGGTTGGTAGTTGGCCATGTTGCTGAACCACTCTTATCTGTCTATGACCGCTTAAGGAAATATAATGAGCATATGAATCACAGTACCTGACAGAGGTAGCCATGTCTATGTATGTCTCTGTCTCTGGTCTGTGTGGGCCTGGCATTGGCTATCCCTATCTGTTATGTTATCTGTTGAGTTGTGTAATCTGTTATCTGTTGGGAATGTAGATTAGTGCACTGCGGTGAGGGCGGGCTTAGAAAAATTTGAAAATCAATCTAATCGTTCTTCATTTGAATCTCTTTAACCCTGATTAATGGAATCCTGAGATCAATGTTTTAATGCACGGTAGTCCTATGCCTTTTTCGTGGTGGTACGAGTGAGAAGTACATTAAAGTAACTGCTTTGGGATTTATTAAATTCATAAATTATTATAAGATAAGAAGATAACGAATAAGATTTCCCTGTACAATACACAGCATTAGTTCTTTGAGAATCCATTTCATATATTCTAACTGAAATATACGGAATATAACAGAACTAAATCAAATCAAATCCAATTGAATTGGAAATCTAATCGATTGTGGACCGTATACATCAGAAATGAATCAAAGCGGGAAATCAGTGGCGAAACCTCAGCCCTAGTGGTGTGTACCTGGTATCTGGCCATCTCTATAAGCCAAGCCCATGAATAACTGGACCACACAGTAGGTGGTCTCCACCTGCAGCACGGTTTGTACCTGGTAGTTGGCCATCTCAATGAGCTGCTCCTGGTCCTTATCGGGGTGTCTGTGCTTGAGGTCCTTGAGCGTCCGGGCCATGTCCCTCCTGGCCTCGTCATCCTGGTCGCGCAGGGCGCCGCCGCCGCCGTCCTCACCCCCGCTGGCCAGCATGCCGTCCAGGTGTGAGTTCATGCCGTCCAGCTCCAGCATGTCCATCTTGGTGAAGCCGGTCTCCTTCATCATCAGGTCGTCTCCACCCTCCGTCTCCACCACGATGCCGTGGCTCTTGTCGGCACGGTAACGCTTGCGCACGTACTTGTAGAAGAGGAGGCGACGGTCCGCAATCCAGGCCTGTGTGTGTGTGTGGAAGACATACAAATATTCATATACAGTGAATACGAGATGTCCAGGCTTTTTAAACTTTTTTAAAAAAATATATTCTTTAAACAGACTACAATGTCAATGTGACTACTTATTTCTGACAAAATACTAGTGGTAAAATAGTGTGACAATGTAACATTAATAAATTGAAATGGAAAATTGAAAAATGACAGTGTGTGTCTAGACTGAAAGTTGGGCTATCATAAACTCCTTAACAGCCTTAATAAAAGTAGTACATTCTGAGTTTCCATTCAGGCAGGTTTTTTTGTTGTTGTTGGAAGGTGGTTTCTATCTAGAGTTTATAAAGATATCAACATCCCTGTCTAACTCAGCTGATAGCCTATGGCCACCAGGCCAGTTGCGGAGGAGGGATTAGACAGATGAAACTACAAATAATTCAGGATTAGGAATCAAACTTAATAGAAAAATACAGAGGTCAGAGGTCAAGGCCTGTGAGAAGAAGGGAAAGGTAGAACATTGGATGGATGGTGGGAAAGACTGGACAGAACTGGGCATGTGGTGAGAGAGAGAGTCTGAGCCTTGGAGGGTGTGTGCCTTTATAATAAATGCAATCATATTTAATCCAACTTTTCACCCATATGATCATATTTCACACCTCTGTGAGCTGCTGAAATGCAACTAAAACAAAATTGAAAAGACAGGCAGTCTGTTATTAGCCAACTTATTATGACCGCCGCGCAGCGAAGCAGCGGTCATATAGGTTTAGTCAGATTTTTTTTTCGCATGTCCAAATTTCCGTCAAGGATTCCCGGGACACTGAAAGACCGGGGTAGACGAAACTTGGTGGGCATGTAACCCCACATGGATAGCATAGAACCATCGTTTTTCGTTTTGATCTGTAGCCCCCCCGCTGGACTGCACCCCCCGAAAGGAGGGTAGGGCAGACACAGTTTTCTGTGAATATCTCGAGAACCGTAAGGTTTAGGAGGACCAATTTATTCCGTATGTTTGCCTCCAGGGGTCATGTTAACCCATTCCATGTGCACACATGTGCATAAACAGATACACACGCACACACATACATTCACAGTAATCATACGTATGACACATACTCACACAGTAGACATATGTACGCATGCATGCACATGCACAAACACACATACGCAGGCAAACACACAAGCAAGCACGCGCACACACACACACACACGCACACACACACACACACACACACACACACATAAACATAAACGTGTACACGCACACATGCACACAATTCAAGAATTTCTCAGAATTATGAACAGGCAAGATGGGGGTGGGGTTGTATAAAATGAATTTTACATGTGAAATCTATGAACTAATCATGTTTTGGTACTTGTTGTCTAGCAGATACCAGTGAGAATTGAGTGTGGATAATGCAATTTAGTGAGACAGTTAGAATCATACAGTATAGGCCTTTCAGCGTGATTTATTTTTATGGAAAAAATGTGCTGGACTGGGCGGCAGTCATATTTTGTACCGCTCTGCGGTACATCTAGTTGGTTTGGCTTTTTATCCAAAGCATCAATTATTATGATGACAAGGGCCAATCTCTCATCGTGTTAGCCCACCACCGCGCCACTGTTATAGAAGAGATGACAACAATGGACTGGACGGCCATCGCTCACCTGCACCACGCAGAGTGGGAAGAACATGAAGGTGAGCACGGCCTCCCACACCTCCACCTCGCCGGGCGACAGCACGCACAGGATCAGGTAGAGCCAGATGTAGGCGAAGATGCTCCAGGCGGCGGTCACGAAGAACACGCGCAGGTGCTTGACCTTCCTGGTCTCGCCGTCGGGCACCACGTAGACACACAGGCCGATGATGACGAACATGTTGAACGCCGCGCTGCCCACGATGGTGGACGGCCCCAGGGCGCCGGACTCGAAGCCGTGGCCGCACACCTCGATGACTGACAGCAGGATCTCCGGGGCGGACGAGCCCAGGGCCATGAGGGTCAGGTTGGAGACCGTCTCGTTCCAGATGCGCACGGTGGCGGTGGTGGTCTCGCCGTTGGGCCTCTTGATGGTGATCTCCTTCTCCTGCGACGTGATGACCTCGATGGACGACATGAAGCGGTCGGCGATGATGGACATGCCCAGGAACATGTAGACCAGCGCCACGAAGTAGACGATGGAGCGCGCCACCTTGTCGCCGACCGAGGGGTTGAGCGGGTTCCAGACGGGGAGCAGGACGCCCGGCTCGCACGGGTCACTCTGCGAGCAGCTGCCGTTGGTCTGGTTCCCGCCGCCGCCGAGCGCCTCCGGGGAGGGGGAGGCCAGGGAGGGGGGGAGCGAGGAGAGGAGGAGGAGGAGGACGAGCGAGGAGAGGAGGAGGGAGAGGAGGGGGGAGGGGGAGGAGGTGCGCTGATGACATGGTTTGCCTTGGGGGCAGGGGGGGGGGGGATGTCTCTCGCTTGATGTGTCAGTCAGGGAGCCTCAGTGGAGCACCTGGGAGATAGAGAGAGAGAGGGAGAGAGAGAGAGAGGGAGAGGAAAAAGAAAAAGAAAGAGAGTCAGACATTAGGTAGAGGTAAAGTAACATGCTTTCACTTGAAATACTTGTTCCAACTTTTCTTTAAAAGAAGGCAGATGGAGATAGTGTCTCTCCTGGCAGTGGTAGATCCTCCTAGATCCGAGGAAAAGAAGTGACATGGTGACCAAAAGGAGTGAGAGAGTGCGAGTCCAAAAGTGTCATGGAGAGAGGAAGACCAAAGCACTCTTTTTCTGCCACGTAAGAGTAGCTCATTTCAGCTTATGGGCTCTAAGCTCAGTGGGAGCAGTTGGGGGGGGGCATCTAGTCTGATCTGCTCTGCCTGGCTTGCCTGGTGATCTTGTGGCTGTCTTTTCAAATTTATCTCTCTCTCTCTCTTCCGCTTTCTCATTCTCTCCTCTCTCTCTCTTTCTCTTTCTTTCTTTCTCTCTCCTCTCTCTCTCTTTCTCTCATTCTCTCTCGCTTTCTCATTCTCTCTCTCTCTCGCTCTCTCATTCTCTCTTTCTCTCTCTCTCTTTCCCTCTGTTCCTCTCACTCTCTCTCTCTTTCTTTCGCTTTCTCTCTCTCTCTCTCCATCATGAGACATGTCTGTGTCCTGAATCATCCATCATGCTTTCGTCTACCTGCCAACCTCCTGTCATATGCGTCTCTCAATCCCTTCATCGTTCCACAACAAAAACACGTCAACATCTCTCTCCATTCCCCTGTGTGTCACTCTATCTCTCCACTATTCCCTTTCTCTTTCTCTCTCTCTCTCTGCTCAGGGACTCTCTCTCCCTCTTTTTCCTTCCACCCTGCTGTTCATCATCTCTTTTATGACTGCTCACGCCAGTCTTCTCATCCAAGCAGCGTCTTCTCTACAACACCCTCTTCTTTCTGGAAAATTCCAAGCAGTGTCGCCAAGTGTTGCCATGCAGTGCTTGAACGGGATTATGTGTGTGTGTGTGTTCATGTGTGTTCATGTGTGTGTTTGTGTGTGTGTGTGTGTGTGTGTGTGTGTGTGTGTGTATGTGTGTGTTTGTGTAGCCTATTTGTGTGTTCGTGCAAGCTTTTATCCTGAAATCTGTGGCATATGTCCCAGGGACACTTTCATACAAGTTGAACACCAGATGCTGTTACACAAAATAAACTATTGGCCTTTGTATGTGTGTCTCTCTCTCTCCCTCCCTTTCTCTCTCTCACTGTGTGTGTGTGTGTGTGTGTGTGTGTGTGTGTGTGTGTGTGTCTGTGTGTGTGTGTGTGTGTGTGTGTGTGTGTGTGTGTGTGTGTCTACGGTGATTTTCCTCAAGCTCTATTCATTTCTTCAGGACCGGATGCCACTGATGTGAGTGACTCTGACAGTCCATACACACCCTGGCCATTCATGACATGACATTTCACAAGTGTGACGCACATACATACACACACACACACACACACACACACACAAACTCACATGCATTACCGAATATCATCTGCCCTTTGTTCACACTTGTATTGATTTTTACTTTGTCTCATCTTAGGGCTGCCTAAATGAAAATTGAATTTTGAACGTAACCCACAGTCTCCTCCGAAGCAAACACACACACACACACACACACACACACACACACACGGTGCCACTAAGTAGTTTGAGTATGATGGCTTTTGATGACATCAGACTCAGCTGAAGTCATTAAATTCATACAGTACGTAGTTAATCAGCTATCAGAATTCTCGCCTGAATATGTGACTGTGTGTGTGTGTGTGTGTGTGTATGTGTGTGTGTGTGTGTGTGTGTGCGTGTGTGTGTGTCTGTGTCTCTTCTGCAAAGATGATCGCGTTGTGCAGAGCACAGCTTGGCGCTAACAAAGCCACTACAGCCACACACCAAGGCTAAGGGGATCAGTTTAATAAGTACTTAGTCTTACCCCACTATACTCGCACAGAGGCAGGGTGAGAGTGCACTCAGAAACATGGGGAGAAATTTGTGTAGCGTTGTGTGTGTGTGTGTGTGTGTGTGTGCACGAGAGCTCATGGCTTAAGAACATCTCATGGTTATGTGACATTTGATTAGCTCCATGCCGTGACGCTCCAACAGTTCCCTCAAATCATGGACACTCCATCAGTCCTCTCTCTCTCTCCCGCTCTCTCCCTCACTCCCTCTCTCCGTCTCACTCCATCTCTCTCTTCTCTCCCCTCATTCCCTCCCTTCTCTCCCCATCTCCACCCCCTTCCCCTTCTCCTCCTTCACACTCTCACACTTTCTCTCTATTTTCCTCTCATCTTTCCCCCTCTCTCCATCCTTCCTCTCCTTCCTTTCCAAACCCTCTTTCCCTCTTTCCTCCCCCCCCCCCCCCCCCTCCTTGATTCCCTTCCTCCTGGTCCTCTCCTCCTCCACTCTGGGAAGTGTGGAGCGGCCCCGGCGTGACTGATCCGCCATCAGTTCAACCCCTACACATTCCATTCCCCCACTAACGGCCCCGGCGTGCTGTGCTGCTCCGCTGCTCCACGCTTTTCGGAGGCCGTTGCCGCGGCAGCAGGGGATGCAGGGGGATGCAGTGGATGCTGCAGGGGGAGGAAGGTACTGATCACCGGGCTACTCCGAGGCCACACTAAAGGACCAGGGGAGAGACGACCACTACACTGAGATATGGCAGAGGGGCGAGAGAGAGAGAGTGATAGAGAGAGAGAGAGAGAGAAAGGAGAAAGAAAGGGACTTTGCTTTATGCTCTATACAGCAGCGTGTTTGTTTTTTATAATGAGATTGTTGATTGTAAACACTAAATGAAAATGTGCAGTAAAAACATGTACACGACAACAGAATTTGCATTTGAAGTCAGTGATGATACTGAGTCATCCGAAGGGTCGGCTTTCTGCCATTTGTCATAAACAGGTTTGGTCATGAGAGAGAGAGAGAGAGAGAGAGAAAAGAGAGAAAGAGGGTGAGCAACAGAGAGAGAGAGAAATCGCCAAGGAGCCAAGCAGATGGAAAGAAAGAAGACGAGAGCGTCCAGAAAGAGATGGATCCACTCCTCTCTGCCCCAGATCTGGTCACCCAGGAAACGCGGAGTGGCCTGAAGCCTGCTGGAGCAGGCCCAGTGTCAGAGAGAGAGAGAGAGAGAGAGAGGGATGGAGAGAGGGATGGAGAGAGACGGATAGAGAGAGAGAGACGGATAGACAGAGAGAGAGAGATGGAGAGGGAGAGAGGGAGGGATAGAGAGGGAGAGAGAGGGACAGAGAGAGGGGGGGTAGATAAGAAAAGAGAGTGAGTGAGGAAGCAGGAGATGTGGTTGGAGGATTACAGCAATTTGGAGTGTGTGGATGTGAACAGAGGACTAATTAGGCAGATCTGACAGGAGATACACATAGCATCCTGCAGCGCTGAGAATGAGAACAAACACACACACACACACACACACACGCACACGCACACGCACACACACACACGCACACGCGCGCGCGCGCGAGCGAGCGAGCGCACACTCATACTTGTGCGCATGTGTGCATGTGCAAACAGACACACACATAACAATACAAGCACACAAACATGTGCTAGAAATAAACATGTGCATAGGCAAACAACAGTATCACTGTGTGGAGTCATTCTAGCCTCCCTCTGTACAATAATGCTGTTGCACAAACACACACACACACGCGCACGCACACGCACACACACACACACACAGGTACTCTCGTCATATTTTCCAAATGGATCATGCACACACACACACAGGTACTCTCGTCATATTTTCAAAACGGATCATGCACACACAGGAAAATGTTAAACAGATAATGAGTTTTCTGTGACAGATGGTACCGATTTATGTATGCGCCTGCACACACACACACACACACACACACACACACACACACACACACACACACACACACACACACACACACACACACACCATACTGTACACACATGCACTGTATATATGACTAGACATGCATTCAAAGATAAATGCATGAGTACCCATTCAAAATCTGTGGAAAACAAATGACACTGTAATGAGAAAATGCAGCATATAAAGATTCCATTATGTTTATGATTTAAATTATGATTTAAATCTGTGTGTGTCTGCATACAAGTGCAGGTTGAGTGCATTTACTGTATCCATGCATACACATGACTGTGTGTGGACACACTTTGGACCTACAGTACAGGAAGACTCCAGTCAGCACAGTAGTCAGTCAATGTCCTCGTGTCTACTCCCCCTGGACTCTTCTTTCATCGATCCAAACTCTCTGTGCTCATCAATCACACACACACACACACACGCACGCACGCATGCACACACACACACACACACACACACACACACACACACACACACACTCACACAACCACGCACGCACACACACACGCACCTACACAGATCTCACACACACATGCTCACACTTTCCTCTACACTCACTCAACGGCCACCTCTAACCTGTTCTCACCCACGTCGGCACCACGACCCATGACCAGTCCCATTAACACTGTGTTGTACTGGGCACCCTCAGCCTTTGGTCTGACCCAAGCCTCCAGCCACTGCAGATCGACTTGAAAGATCACCCTATAGATTTCATGAAGGTCATCTACATTCTAAGGCCGGAGGTAGAATCAATGTCTTTTCCCAGCCAACGTGCCCACATGGACAAACGAGCACGTATGTGCGTTTTTTTTTCACTCCATGGGGCTCTACAAGCCAAACACATTTTGCAACAGCCCCCTGTGGGTTGAGCCCATAGATAACAAACACACTAGAATGGGCAAAAGAACAAAGTGTTCGTCAGGGCTAAAAGCCCATTGACTTTTCTGTGGGACAGTAAAGAGATTGATGTCTCTGTGGTGGATTTATTTTTTGCCTTCTGATCATGAAGGTTCATATCCAGCAGGGTCACCTCCAGGGCCACGGGGTTTTGCATAAGTCTGTTTACCGCGCTGTTAATCCATTTTTATAAAAAGCAGGGAAAACGCTTCAAAGCAGCCTCTCACAGTGGAGTCAAAGCTCTCCCCAAAGAGGAGGGCAGGAAGAAGCAACCGTTTCTCACCATTCCCAATGCAGCTCCTCCTTAGCGTTTGCCTCTGTGTGGATTCCCCTGAGGGTAGTCTGTAGCTTTATTAGCAACCGGGCAGTGTTGAACTCCAGTTCCACCAGGAGCGATCCCATTAAAGGCTCTCTGGCTGTGGCTGATCCACGAGTGTTGCTCCTGGTGTCGCCCGGCTTCCCTTCTCAGCATCAGAGCTGATCCAGAAATCCTCCAGGCTGCGTCCCAGCCCCTGGGCATCTTCCATCCCTCCAGACCAGCTCGAGTAGCGCACCAATGAAGCTCGCCTACATCTTTCTGTTATCCCCACTGAGCTCCATCTCTTCATTCCTTGTCTTCCCACCCATTCTCACTCGCCAAACATTCCACGTTTAATATGATTTCTGGCGTGGTCTTTCATTTAGGTTAGATTCAACCCTTGTTATCACTGTGCAGAGAATGGCCACAAAGCCAAAGACCCCAAAGCCAGTGTAAAAATACAGTATGATTTACAGATAGGTGCAGGGAAAGTAATATCATGAATCACTTATATCACAAGTGCTTATACCTCCTCTATACAGTAAGGGAGAGCAGAGAGTTCTCTTGCAATATACACATACTATATGAATGTCAATGTGTTAAATATATACAGTACAGAATAGTGGACAAAGAGTTCACTATAGAAAGAATATTGAGCGCAGGTTGTAGTCATC